>NC_062210.1:3426498-3533998 GCF_912470025.1 Vespa velutina
AACGAGTCTTTGTCGTTTTCAGAAAAACTAAGGGAGTCCAATAACTCAGATACTTGTAAGCCGAGTTAAGAATTAATCATGGATCGTTACGAGGAAGAAGCCGACGACAGCGACAACGAAACGGATCCCGAACAGCTGTTGAACGAATGGCTCGGCGAGTTGGATAGTCTGACCGTGGTGAGTCCAACTAAAGTTTCTTTCGATGTTATTTTTAGAAACAACCGTTGATCCAGTCGCGTTCGCTATCGTTGACAGTAACCCAAAAGAATCGTTCGACGTTGAAAGTTTGTTTGAAACGAATTGTAAGTGAGATAAGAATGTCTCTTGGGAAGACAAACGTTTTCTGCTTTGTTCTACGTTCCTCAATTGGTGTCAATTGGCACGTGGTCTAAATAATACGACTCTATAGACTTACGTTGGACGATTCTATGTATACGGATATACGACGACGAGAACGACGCGAAGACATTCTTGAAAATATGTGACGTTCCTTTTATTATTTATTGCGCGCATATGTTCGCGATATTACACATAGCTACGATGGAAAATACTGAGCCTTTGGGCTATGCTCGATAATCGTGCCGTATAGCACCAAGAACATACCGGTCCGGTTCTAGTTTTACAAAAGTCTTAACTCACGTATTACTTAGTTTATAACTATTGTTCGAATATAAATTCGATTCGAAGAAATGTTTTTACTCTCCTTTTTGTACTTTCGAAACTCGATCTATCGTTAATGGGTTAGGTACTCGACGATAAATTACTGACAATCGACTCGATTAAACAATCGTGACTCGAACTTTGTCCATCTCGATAAGTTTTGCTGAGAAAGAGAAATAGAGGGCTGAGAGGGAGGATTCCCATCCGTTAGTTCGGGCTCTTCCTGTCAGATACGAAGTTCTCTCCTTGTAGGATTCTGGGCGTTAATTCGATGAAATCGAACGTAATCATAGAACTGCAGAGTTTGCACTTGCGTGCGTCAAGGTACGAGTTCTACTCGAATTATCAAGAATAGTTAAATATTACTCGGATAAATTGATTGTCGTTAAATAATTGAAAGGATCGTAGTAATATTTCTATACGCTTATACGTGTGACGAAATTATTGATTTTTACGAGTGATTCGTTTCAAATATGACGTCTTCTTTTTTTCGCGTTAATCGAATGATCATAAATTTCTCAGACTGATGTAAATCTTGTATAAACGATGGAAACCAGTTGGTTCGAATCGTCGAATCGGTCCTTACTTGGACGAAGTACGAGAACGTAGAAAGATTCGTGCAAAGAGGGAATGCAAGTAGTCGCGGTAGCGCAACGAGTAACCTTGAATCTTTAGCAAGGTTCGAAGTACGACGAGTACTCTACTCGAGCTAGCGAGCGAATGAGCGAGCGAGAGAGTGAAAAAAAAAGAGAAAAAGAGCGGGAGAGAGAGAGAAAGAGAGTAGCTGTTACGGAATGAAGGATGTACGAGCACGGTTCGAGTGCCGGTCGATGCCCGAAAGAGCTTTTGCACTTGTAGTTGCACTTGCACTTGCACTTCGCATTCCCAACGACTGCTTGGCAGACTGCGCCAGATCGATAGCACCTTGATGGATAACGTTCTTGTGAAACGGTTAATCGTATCCTCCACTTTATTCGCTCTCTTTACAGTGGAAAAAACAAAACCATATGCTCGCGTTACGAGCCTGGTCAAATGAAATAAAACTAATTATACGGCACTTGATATAAAGAAAGTCGAGTAAAACTAAAGCTAAAACATATAACTAGGTCTTCGTTCTGCATATTACTACGATTGCGACTGACGTGTTAAACCAATTCGAAAATAGAAATGGAATAAAATAAATAAAATGAAACGACGATTCGACGATTGCCACGCGACGATCAAGGATAAAACTTTGTCGAAATATCGATTAATACAAACGAACCAATTTCTCGCAACCAAAAGAGATTGATTCGGAGGAAGGGAGAAAAGATTGGAGAGGGTTAGAACGAGAGCGAGAGAGAGAGAGAGAGAGAGAGAGAGAGAGCACAGTGACGAAAGAGCTTTTGCACTTGCACTTGGCGTTGCATCGGAGGTCGGTCAAGGCGGCCGTGCACAGATCGATAACATGGCAACGCGGAACGGATAACGTTGCACTCTGGTCGGTGACCTCTGGGAGGGTGCTGGGACCGTCACAGGACTATACTCGTGCAATTCAGCGGTTGATTTTCGAAAAACCGCAAAATCCGATGCAGGTGTATATAAGGACGAAATGTCCGTTGTAAACCGCGATAATTAAAAAAAAATTGATCGAAAATTGATACGAAATGGGATCGAACGGGTGGAGCGATCGTTGCTCTCGATGGTTCAAAGTTATTTTAGTAATTTTTGGAAGGGGAATTAACGTTCTGCGATACGAAGACCGGTATAAAAAAAAAATGTGTTGTAATTTTTAAAATATGTATCATACATGTTTAATCACTGTTAATTTAACGTCACGATAAGATTTATTGGCGTATTTATAGATAAGATGTAGGTCGGTGCAGATTTTTTTTTTTTTTTTTTTTTTTTTTTTTTTTTTTTTATACTCGTTTTCAGCATCAGAAGCTTTTGCACGCACACGTTTTAAATACGTTAATAATTAGCGAGGGTTTTAATTATATCACAACAACGATTTGCACGCAATACAAGTTGTATACAACTTAATAATTTATTATATACCGCAACGCCTATATATCGCCTTCGAAAGAACAGGAAAATATCGATCTCGCAGCGACCTACTTTGACAGCATTATCCGCGTCGGTATTTTACCGACGTTCCACATCGGTTGCTAACGATCGTCGGTATTACAGATTCCAACAAGATTCTTCGGCTCTTTAATGTTCTTGCGCAAAACACGGGCGGCGCTATCGTCGAGTAATTTGAATTTTTAACTTTTTAAAGCGCGCGCTTTGTCCCCGTCCTAATCGTTATATTATTATATTTTATAAGAAGCGAACATTAAATGATCTAGCGCTATTGAACGATAACTATACTTTAATCGGACTGTAGCGTTTGAGAAGATTATATTTTTTAATCGTAACGAGAACAAGATGCCCCGCATAATGCTGAGAAAAAAAATCTTTCCAAGAATCGTTTAGCCATAGCGAGATAGGAGTGTAGACGATATTATTCAATCGTTAAGATAATAACATCGAGTCGCGACGCAAGATTGGTCGAGACATGCCCCTGGCGAAATAGACGAACGCTTAAGAACTTCCGGCGGTTATTAGTATGCGGGCTTCGTCGTATCCGCATCCGTACAAACGTCCGCGGCATCCTGAGTCCCGATGAGAACGAATGAGAAGCCTTTGTCCGATAATATTACTATATCCGTTGGATCTCGTTAACTACGAGATCTTATCCATGGCTCTAAGCTTTTCCGTTTACTCGATTTCTTAAATTATATTCCTCGTCTCTTTGACAGGCACATTCATCATTCCAAAGAGTAAAAGTTCTTTAATTACCGTACCGAGGATTTTTCTCAAACCACCGACATAAATATTAATATTTTCTACCAATGTGGTAGGACGTCGTAAAAGTGGTTTCTTCAAATCTTTTCTTTGGAAAACTTATCTCCTCTGCGATCGAGGTCTGTGCTAGCATAAAAAGCGTGAAGGAAGCGGGGAGAGACCTCGAAAGGAGAGAAAACATTCAGGTATAGGTGCGTGTTGCACGTGGCAAAGGGCAGCTGCACATTTGGCTCGTCGTTTTCCTTCGTCTACCCTCCCTTCTGTATTTCTCGTAGGGCTTCTGTTTTTATCAATATCAAGGTCAATTCTTTCTACGACGTGCTCTCTTTCTTACTTAATTATTTAGAGTCGAGTCGAAAATCGAGGATACCAGAGACTCGTGGCGATCGACCTATATCTTTTCTCCATGGAGATTCGAAGAAAGAACGGAATCACTATCGGCGCATCAGCCACGCGTCCTATTTGCCATCTGTTGCTTCTACCTTCCATTAATAGGATATAGACACTACCAGCATGGATCTAAAAATACGTTAATACCATACGCTCTCTTTCGTATCGCGTTAATCATCGTAATTGATCTAAGTCGTATCGTTTCGATCTGCTTGCTTCCACCAAGAAAAAAAAATCAAGCTCGGTGATGAATTCGCGTACGTCAAATCGGAAGTCGGATGTTACTTTCGAGCAGGTTACATCGAAGATTCGCGAAAGAAGAGAGTAGCGCTCGTAGAAGAAGGGTCGAGTTGCAAATCTCTCTCTCTCTCTCTCTCTCTCTCTCTCTCTCAACACCTCGGCTTTGGGTGTTAGTCGATGCGCGCTTGTGTACATATCAGGACTCGGTATCGTGGATGGCAGCTGCCTCGTAGTAGGCAGCACGTGTTTCTCTTTTCGAGGCAGGTGGTTGGCGTCGTTAAGCAATCTGCCTCCCCCTCGACGAGAGCTAAGATTTGAGCGGCGGTCTACAGAACGAATAAGAAAGAGAGAGGAGAGCCTTGTAGTGCGGCTGTAAGATTCTCGTCAGGGAAAAAAAAAAGATTGGAGGGGAAGAGAAGAAGAAAAAAAAAAAAGAAAATAGGGATGGCTCTGGTGAAGAAGAGAAGAGGCGCAGGCAGGTGATGTGGAGTTCCTCGCATCTCTTCGTGCTTGTCTCGAACGACAACGACCGGTTTTCACGATCGTCGACGTGCCGGCTCACTGCCGCTTAATAAGCCGTAATAAGGGCTTCGACGCATGCTTCTCGATACACGAGATACGATAAATCTCACCGGCACACTGCGACTTATAGTGCGAATTGCAGAGTCGCGACCAGGTTGCATCTCGATCTAAGCAGGTGGTTTCGATCGAGTCCTATTTCTTTTCTTTTTCCTTTTTTTTTTCTTTTTTTTTTCTTTTTTTTTTCCACGATCATCTCTCTCAAGCAAGGTATACTCTTTCTTCAGTAAAGTACTCAAGTATTCAGACGCTTCACTTTCGATTTTACCTTAGAGTTAAATTCGTAAAATGCCTCGCTTCGACGATTCTAAGCCACGGGAGAAAGTAGCCTTTTGCTTTTCGATCTTATGAAGATTGTGCCAGTAGGAGAGATCGTAAGAAACGAAACGCGGGGAGAAAATCCATGATGTAAATCGATTAACGAGCCAACGGAATCGACGTTCTGTCGTTTTATGTTCAGAAAATTGTTAGCAACGATATCGCATTAGACGGTATCGTTCGGAATCTATTAACGATGAGGAACAACGTACGGTCCGATGGGGGTCGGTCTTCCTCAATAGATTTTTCTGCCTAGCACTCGAGCCGAAGAGTATCGTGTTGCTTGTCGTCGGAGCAGATCGAATTCGAGGACATAAGGGCAGCGTTCAATGGGGTGTTTAAACCAAGCTCGCAGGTCCACACCCCCGTTTGCTCCTCGGGGATCTATTTGGAGGCGTTTCGAGCGGAAAGAGCTAGGAGCACGAGCTTCTTCGGGTAGCTGCGAAACGAAGGGAACGAAGGGAAGGAAAGAAGGAGAATTTTTCTTCCTTTCTTCTTTTCTCTTTTTCTTTCTTTGGTAAATCAGATGCAGCCTCGCTTCTCGGGAGCGTGCAACAGTTGGCGAGGAGGAAACATCTGTCGGTCTCGGCGCATGCGTATCCCCCAGGTAAAACCTGCGGTTCTCAGGGATTCTCAAATTTTCTTTCGTCGCGCAGCTTCTCTTTATCGTGGACCAATCGTGATTAAATGGAATAAAGGAAACAATTCACGAATACGATGTACTTTCTCGCAATTTCTCGCTCCTTTCGTATTATTGATATATCCTAAGGATAAAAAAAAAATATTGATACGATATAAATCGGAGTCAGACCCTCTGACTAATTCGGACAGTTTTGTGAGGGCGCGATGAGTCACACGAAAATTATATATTCTTTCGGATCGTTTCGAAGGGTGCATGGAACAAGCCCCTCCCCCTCTCCCCACCCAGTTTTTAAACGCTTTCGAGTCGAATAATCGTAGCGATCGCGTGTTACGATTCGCATGTAAATATATTACTTATCCGAGGTGAGTTTGGTTAGTCATAAAAGGCAGTAACAGAAGAACGGTGCCCAACCACGTTTCTTTGCAAAAGCGAACGATCATCGCGTTACTTTCCGTTCAATGACGCAAGTCCTTTATGCGCTTGTAAAAGAATAGGATCGATCTTGGCGAAGAGATACGCCTTCCTCGTTACGCGTCAAGGACTCAAGAAAAAAGAAGCAAAGTTTTCTTCTCTTTCGAAGGGAGTGTGAAAGTTAGTCGAAAGCCACAAAAATTAGCGGTTTAAAAGAAATCTTTTGATATTTCAAAGCGTTTCCCTCTTTATACGATTCTACTTTATTTCGACTATTCAATTTACGACCAATCCGTAAATCAAAACGAGACGCTAAGTGTTTATCTTCGATTACGTCGTTCTACGCTTTGTTCTCGAATTACGGATGGATGAAGGCGGATTAATTCCGACATTCTAGATCGGTAACGGGGTCAGTCGGTTGCAAAGGTGGATATATAATTCCAGCGGTGTTACGCTGATCCATCGTATTTTAAATCCATTTATAGGTGAGTCTTGCTACGTAGTATCGTTAGGTACAAAAGAGATCGCGTCTTGATCGATCGACAATTTGGCAAAGAACGAACAAGAACGTAGTAGAAAAAGGAAAGGAGCAGGACTTTTGAGAAACACTGCGTATCTGTGCCGAGCGCCACGCGACCAGGTCGTCCGGTCGGCCTGGGTGCCGGGTGTTGTTGAAATCAACGTGGTGGGGTTCCTTCGACGACCACAACGGAGCCTTATGCCTTCAGTCGACTCTCGGCTCTCACTGCGACTCGAGCTGCCTGAGATTCCGTTAATTAACTTTCCGACGTAAGTGCGGACGCACTTAATCGGACCTATCGTCCGAGGAATCGTATCTTCTTCGATCATCTTCTTTCTGAGACTTTCGATGTAGTCACGACGATAGCAAAAGAAAAAGAAAAAAAATTCCAGATCGTTTCGAAAGAGAAGAGAAATCCAACGTCCAAATTAGATCACTTCTATACAGATAGAAAATAATATATTATATTTGGTAAGAAGGATCGTCGTAGCGTACGTGATAAATTCGAGCAAGATCGGTCGACGATCTCCGGTTTGAGCGCGGCCGCGAGCATCGCGAGTATCGATCCAACAACCAGTTCCTTTTACCGGTCGATCACCTCCGGATCTCGGCTCGATCGCTCTCCGCTCAGTCGCCGTCGAGAAGTCGTTCGAGAAGGCGAGAGAGCGACGTGCTCTTCGTCGAAGCTTAATTAGTACGTGGGTGTCGACTATAGTCGAAGGAAGAGAAAAGAAGAAGAAAAAGAAAAAAAAACAAAGAAAAGAAAAGAAAAAGGAGAAGAAGAGGAAGAGAAATAAAAGGAGGGAGAGGAAGAGGAGAGAAGGAAGAAGGGACGCGGAGGCAAAGGGATGCCGAAAGTGGTGCCGCTAGCGGAACGCTCGACGAACAGAGAAATCGAATAAAAGGAGCTCTGAAACCGTGAGAAGGAGGTGGGGGAGGAACGAAGGTGGTAGTAGGGAGGTAAATAGATGCAGGAATCTCTGGACGGCGCCATGTCGGTGTCGTAGCCGCGAGAAAAAATATTCGGTCTGAGCGCGCTTCTGTAAACGCTTTTTTACACAACGAGGAAGACGCTGTCTCGGAGTGCGAGGACCTTTCCCTCACAAAGAAGAACGCATTCTCCGTTTAAAACGTTCCTTCTTACGTTGATGGGACCTTTTTCTCGTTTCGTTAAGAGCCCGTTGAAAGGAGTGCGCAAACATGCTGTGCGGTACGTTCAAGAAGAAGAGGAGAAGTCCGGGGGAAGAGTACCGGTTGATGAGGTCGAACACCATGCCGAGAATCGTGTCGACGCGAGAGGGTTCTCTGGTAGCTGTTAGAAGAACCAAATCCTCGAGGGCGACCGTTCGATCGTCCTTGATCAAAGATCTGCTCAATATGGTAAGTTTTCAAGCACGTTCGAATTCTAGAAAGAGAGAGAGAAAGTCGATCTTTCTTATCGGAGCCGACTTTCCTATTTCTTCTTTTTTTTTCTTTTTTCTTTTTTCTTTTTTACGAATAAAAATCGAACGACTCCATTGTCCAAGTCCTTCCTTTTAACTCGATCGGTTGCTTCACGAAAACTTCCCACGGGGTTTATCGAATATGTAAGGACAAAGATGGTACATACAACTTATGCATCCGTCCCCATGGACGTCGATGTTATTTCCTTTGCGTTTTGGCGCCACGCTCGAGTCGCGAGAGGGCTCGCATCGTCCGGTCGATTGCTTCGCAAAAGGATTTCGACCGTCTTGAATCTACATACATGAATGCGAATGCGTCATGCTACTACATATGTATGCATGTGCAATGCTCTACGATCCGCCGCTACCCGTCGTTATCTACCTACGTATACATGCGCGCATTTGGCTACACAATTTGCATCCACCTCGTACACGGGATCGATACTCACGAATCAGGACGATTCGGAAGAAGTCCTGGTATCTTCATCCAAGGACAATGTTCATTTCTTTTTGGTTAACGACGGGTGATCCGTTGGTATTACGTTGGAGTACTTTTTTGCGTGTCCCTTGTCCGGTCGAATTAATTCGAAGCGATCGATCGGTACACTTTAAGAGCACTCTTGGTATCCAATTAACACGCATATGCATACTTTACGAGTATACTCGTTTAACGACAATATGCTAGTACAATTATCTCGATAGCTAGTGAAAGGAACGGTAACGGCTTGTCACGTGAACTCGTAATTCTCGTTTCATTACCGTAGCTTTTTACTCCTCCACGGTACATACATACATACATACATACATACATACATACATACATACATACATACATACATACATACATACATACATATACATATATATATATAAATATATATATATATATGTATATATATATATATAAGAAGATCGAGATAAATTACGAAGGAAATAAAATCCATCGTAGAGAGAGAGAGAGAGAGAGAGACTCTTCGATACGTCCATTTTAAAAGCTATTTTATTTTTCAAGGACAGGATCGAGCAGGGGACACGCTCGTGCGAGACAGTTCTCATTGTTCCTCGTTTTTACCCCTTATTTTCTTTGTTCCTTTTTTCTTCCCTTCAATCTCGGGAGGCGCTTTTTGCACGAAAACCGGACTCGAGTACGGTATCGATCGAGAGATCGAAGGCCAACGGCGGTGCGCCCGGTCACGATCGAGCCTGCAGCTCACGATAGCGTTCCTTTTAGCGTGCTCGTCGCGCTGCTGCGACGAAGTCTTCTTCGTCGTCTTCCTCCCGAAAGTCGAGCTGCTTCTTTTTCGGTCTAAATCCGGCCACGTAGGCGCCTCCGAGCGTTCGCAGGAGTCCGAGTGTGCTCGGGGAAGAACAAGAAAGACCAAGAGAAAGAGAAACAGAGAGAGAGAGAGAGAGAGAGAGAGAGAGAGAGAGAGAGAGAGAGAGAGAGAGAGAGAGAGAGAGAGAGACCAAAAGGAGGTGAAGGCACCTCGCGAGCTTTACCTTATAAGGTTTCCTCTCTGGATGCTGCTGCCCAACGCCCATTAGAAATCCTTTGTTGTCCCGACCTCTTTTCTCCCCGATGAATTCCCCGTCGAATCGACTCCTACGAGACGAGCTTTTTCTACAACTTTTTTTGTTCGATAGGAATTTCGAGCAATGTTAGAAAAGACTCCAAGCAGTTGGACCTTAATATTCAAGGATTTTGTTCGAACAATTTTTATTTTAGATGTATTCTTTTTTGTATGAGATTTTTTAAAGCGTCGAGAATAACGCGATATAAATTGTACCCGTAGAATGAGAGAATTCGAGCGTGCTTTACGGCGAACTCATGAATAAGGAAAGGGCGTAGCGGAGGTGTATGCACCGTGTGGTGTTCTCTAATTCCAACAGGATAACTTTTAAATGCTGCTGTGAAAAAGTTCTTCGCATGCCGCACAGAACGTTACCTACGTTAATTTCCTTGGTAAACCAAGGTGGAGTGAGCGGAACGGTGTGCTAGATTAACAACGTGACATATTTTTTTCATCTAAAAACAACAGAACTCGTTTGCACTTTTTAACGATTCTTTGCTCTTGGGATATTTACCTTGGACGATTCTGCATTTATTACGAGACTTTTCTTTATCGATTAATTACATTCCGACGTTTTTATTCCCGAAAGGCTGGACGAACGACAATAAAAAAAAAGAAAAAAGGAAAAGAAAAAGAAAAAGAAAATATTCGGAAGGGGAAAAGACATGAAAGAAGACAAACGAAGAAGCGCTTTTTTCTCTGTAAGCAATTTGTGTACGGCTGGACCACCTTTCTTCTCTCTTTCTTTTTCGGTCTTTGTCCAGTTTTTTTTCTTCGTCTTTTTTTCTCGGTGTACCACCGTTCCTTGCTTCGACGAGATTCTCCCTCCGGATCTTGGCGTCGCGAAATACCTCGGTGCATTCCTTCGCATCGCGCCACTGCGATTTGGGTCCACTCGTCGTTCGCCCGGCCATGTTTCTTAAAGTCGCTGTTAGAGCCTGACCACGAAATAAAGTCGACTTCCTCGTACGTTTCTCGGGAAATTGACAATTCAAATTTAACCTCGTATTATCGTTGGAAATAATATCATGGAAAAGGATGTCTCGTGTTATTTCAAATGGCAATAATTCTCGTCTCGGTTTGCAGATACCGAAACATAGAAATGGTTTCCAAGATCTTTGACGATGCATTTTCAGCTGGCCGCAGATCGAAACGTTTCCTTCGTATTTATATCCGTCCTAGATCGTCGAACTTTTTCTTCCGGTAGGCGGTCCCTTCGCTGTAAAATTCTGATTCATCCCTTTTGATTTTTCAACGGGCAGCTTACTAATATTCCTTTTCGTAGATCCGAACGGGTTCAGCTATATATACGATGGAAGGCACGCGCTTAACGTTTGCGGTCTATCAACGAACGAACACGTTTTTCTTTCCTTTTCATCGTTCTTCCGGTCTTCTATTAGCGTCTCCCTCTCGTAGAAGTTCTTCTACAAGCCATAGAGCGCCGTTACGACGTTCTTTCAAAATTGCGCAATCGGCGCACGATCCAACTCGGGCTATTCGTTTCGTCGCCACCGACGACTAAGTTCGTCGAACTTGCATCCACGTTGCGTCCCATATTTCCTTATCTCGTCGCGTCTTCGATATTTCACTCCGCTCCGTTCCATTCTTTTCTCTATTTTCCTTTACGATCATTAATAACTATTCTATTATTGCTTCTTCTTTGGTTCGCTTCGGTCAAAGACACGCGAAGAGTTTTCCTTAGAATCAATGAGAATTTTTTGAAGAAACATATTATAAACAAAAGAACTTCTCGTTCAGTTCTCGGCGCCAATGGGCAAACTTACAAATGTCTAGTATTTACGGATACTCGTAATGTGCTTGTTTAAGATCACATATTTGCGAGCGATAGATATAAGAATTTCATAATGACGTTCGATCGTCAATGTTTCTTGATATTCAACAAAGAAAACGACGGATCTCTTACGTCAAGGCAACATGTATCGCATGCGTATAAGTACCGGTGGCTTGCGTCGAAGTATAATTCTCGCGATGATAGAACATTTCATAACACGTCCGATCGCGAACGTTTCTTCGATTCGTACGAGTCTCGTACGAATGGCGCCACTTTTATCGTTCGAATCCTCGGAAAATATCATTTCGAAGGCTCCGGCGCGTCTCTCGCAATTAATAAACTTCATCCTGCCGTTGTTGAGCGAGATTAATTAGAGAATTATTCCAAGTGTGCGCGATATAAAGTCGAATTCGATTAATTTTCCTATGGAACAAATCGATTAGAATCATGGGCGACCAACGAAAATCTCTCCGAGACAAAGGATAGGAGAAGGAGATAGGAATGGAAGAAGAGGGAGAAAGAGAGAGAGAGAGAGAGAGAGAGATAGTGAGAGATCATTGCTCTCGACCACATTACAATTTCATTTCGCTAGAGTATGGCGATTTGCTTCGGTTCACCAATCCTCTCTCTCTCTTTCTCTCTCTCTCTCTCTCTCTCTCTCTCTCTCTCTCTCTCTGTCTCCTATGGTACTCCCCCATTCTTTCTCCTTTTCTTCTGTTTCTTCGCTATTTTACGCCAGTTTCAATTTATGGCACCGTACGAGGAATTTCTCCTAATTACCACTAATTAGAGTTAATACGGTAAATGCCGGCTGCCATGAACTCGACGTCAAAAGGCGATTCTCTAGTCAGCGAGCGCTCCTTTCTACGAAGAACGAGAGAGCGAGAGAGCGAGAGAGAGAGAAAGAGAGAGAGAAAGAAAGAAACGTCTTCTTCGATAGAGAATCTTAATATTCTTTACAGATCGTTATCCGATCTTTTGTAAGTTTGTATTTGTACGCCTACGTAAGTTTAATAGAGAAAGGAAGAGAGAGAAAAAGAGAGAGAGAGAGAGGGGGGGGGAGAGAAAGAGAGAGACATCTTGAAACGCGCAGGACTCGATCGCAAGGACATTCGTATAGACTTTTTAGAAGAAAGAACGCGTTAGCATGGAACATAATGCTTTTACATTCCTAAAGCCTCCGACAACGGACTCGTAGCCGAAGGGCGTGGCCGCGTTCTTCGTACTCGGTTTAATCGTTCTCTGTGTGAGTAACGCGACGAATCGCTATGGACATCGGCCGAAGAAAATTCTCTCAAGAAGAAGAAGAAATAAAGGTGAAGAGCTAAGAGACGATCGCGACCGCGCAAGAATTTCTATTTCATTCGTCGAGAAAGTTCGAGAGAAGAGATATCGATAGTCCGCTTGATATCTCTCTCACGTTATTATCATTGACTCGATACTTTCTGTTAAATACGTTTCCCAGACTTTCTTCTTGATAATTCTTTTTTTTTTTTTTTCTTTCTTTTTTTTACCTTTGCCCTATCGATATCATCGATGATTGGAAGAAAAGAAGGAGGACGTTTCAAAGAGGTCGACGTTAAATAATTACAATCATTTGCGATACACGTTTGAAAGTAAACGATTAGTCGCTGCATATTTTAAATTTAGACCGATAGCTGCTCCTTCTTTTTTTTTTTTTTTTCTTTTTTTTTCTTTTTTTTTTTCAGCCATAGAAGATACTCGAAACTTATCGCATTATTTAATGGCAGAAGGGGAAGGCACGATGGTGTCGGTTCGTTCGCGCGATCACGACGCGACAATTTCTTGCCGGTCGAAGCGGGACGATATCTCTTGTCGGATAATGAGCGTGGCAGCTGCTCCTCCCGTCGTCGTTTGATAGACCGACTAATATTTTTAGCGATAAACCGTTTGCTAGTTAGAAAACGCGACACAATTCGGTTTGTCACGATGACGAAATTGTCGTGCCTTCGATCGTCACATTTTAAATGATTAGCATCGGAGTCCTAGAAATATCTTACAATTAGTTAACTGACCTAATTGCTTATGATCTAATCTTTCGATTATTTTACTCGGACGAGTCGTATCTTGGTTAATGTCTTAAGAAAAGATGAAATGGACCTTCCAGAAGGGACCTTCTCTCGTGGGATCTCTTTCAGCTTCCCAAGAACCCTTTTGGTTTCGGAGTATGTCCGCCGTCCCTCTTTCGCTCCTGTGCCTTCCTTCCTTTTTCTTTTTCTCCTCTCGGATGTAAATCTCTCGAAACGATCTTTCGCCTTCTCGCGGCATGTGAGCGGAAATCTTCAAAAGAATCTTACGCGAATTCTTTCTCACAAAGTCGTTTTAGCTTTCCAGTTAAACTTTGATTTCTTCGAAAATACGATAATACGTGATTCCTGCGATGTCCGTGTAAAAAAAATATTTACCAAGAATTCTTAAATTAATCAGAGCTCGTTAGCTCTATTTGACTCGCAAGAGGTAAAGACATACAACTATTCGCATCGTGTACGCTCGTCCGCTCATATAGCGTGTTCCTAAATGATGAGAGACAAACAGAATTTCGCGGTACGTACTTCCATAGAAAGTCAGTTCGCGAACGAACCGTTTGTATGAGAGGTACACAGAACGAGATTACTGAATAAATCTAGGACAGAGAGAAACCCAAAGCGATTCGGATAATCTAATGAACAAATGGGATTCCATTGGGTTCATCCTAGAATCTCCGCGAGTTTATCCTATTCAACCAAGTTTATTATTTTATTATTAACGATCGTATAGTCGTTTAAAAAGTTTCTATAGTATTGTAAAGAAAGAAAACAAAAAAGAGAGAAAAAAAAGGAACCATCTTTCGACGAGATTACGACATTTTCCACGAAAATTTCTTTCATGATTCTCGAAACATAAATCTAACCAAAATGGATTTGAGGAAGAAAGAAGGAGGGAAAGAAAAAAAAGAAAAAGAGTTGTTAACGTTTCGAAAGTAGTACGGGTAATAAAAGAGACCGAGCTCGTAGGAAATTGGAGAAGGTGCCAAGATTTCGAGAAAACTTTTTTCTTATTTGATAGTTGCGTAGGTGGTTCGTCGTTTCTATGTAACGCAAAAAGAGAACGCATGCACGCACGCACGTACGTACGGACGTTTTCTATGATCATCGATGCTCACTAATATTTCATAATATTTCATAGAACCGCAACATTTTACGATCGTTCGACCAAGGACGATCCGGTTGTCGTGCTTCGATATCGCGAGTACATTTCGTTTGCGGTCCATTTGAATTTAATGCTTCTCCCATTATCCCCGTTCTCTCTTCCTCTTCTCATCTTCGCAAATCCGTTCGATACGAGGTGTAATGTTGCATACCTATGTAGTAGGATGGTCGATGCGATAGTTGCGGCTAGAATAACGCACTGCAAGGATAACGCCGGAGGTCAGAAGACTACGAGGATCATATTATACGTGTTACATGAGAATAATATTCACGTTAGTTAGTTTGCTTTTTTGAGATCGAATAACGGTTGTACAATGAAATTTAAAATATTTCATTAAAACGGATTTAAAATTATCTCTGTTATTAAATAATCGATTTCAGAAAGTATTTCCTGCTAGATTTAAACTCTTTAACGACCTAACGTGACAAAGGGAATAGAGACAATGAACATAACTAAGTTATTTAACGCAATCCATATTATAGGTCAAGCTGACCCCGTCACCGCATAGTACTCGACGTTAGTTTTTACGATCATCTCGACCGCCTTCCAGACCGTACTATTCTTTGCGTATTTTCCCGATCCGAATTGTGCAACGTTTTGCATCCTGTTGCGTTAGCGATAAAAAGGCCATCGTTACGGATTACTCTAATCCCCGCGACGATAAATTTTTCTCTCAGAGAAAAATCATCAAGAATACTCCTACGCTTTTATTATTCGACGAAGTTGAAATAATAAGGAAAGAGGAAAATCTAGAGATTTTCGAAAACGAAACGTTATTCAACGCGAACCAGGGTTTTCGGATTCGATTGCGTTAACGCGTTTTCGATGCGTTATTTCGATCAAAGTGGTAACATATCGAGGCGGCCCGACAGAGCCGAAATCAATTAACTTAGCTATGCGTGTCTTGTACTCTCTCGCCTATGTTCTGTGTGTATGTGTGCGCGCGCGCGCGCGCGCACGTGTACGAGCATACAAGTCCCCCATGTAATCGTGGGCTCCCTTCGTATCGTGTCGCTCGTACACACGCGCACAAACGATATGGTTGTCAGTGTGTGCGGTACATTTCGAACGATGTGCCTAGAGCCGCGTGCGTAGCTGCCGCGTGGGTTGCCATGGGCAACTCATGACTAACACACACTGCACAGAATCTCTCTCTCTCTCTCTCTCTCTCGCTTGCTTGCTCTCCCTCTCCCCCTTTTTCAACATTTCGCGGCTCTCTCGTGGTTCCCGCAGTAACGTAGCTACGAGTTTCTCGATCGACGCCAAACGCAAAGCAAAGGTAACATTTTATTTCCTTTCGATTCTTTTTATCGATTTTCAATCAACGTATATTCGCTGACGGACGGACATTCCCGTCTGGCCGCTTCAATCCTCCTCGATATAACTCGACATTAAACATTAAGAAAGAGAGGAATCAATGTTAAATGGATTTTACATCCATTGAGGAATCATGGAATGCGATAAGCCAAGATAGGATCGTCTGTTCAAACTTGCCGTGCATCGTATGCGGAATAAATTCCGCGCGTGCTTCGTCGTACTAATTACTTTTAGTTTCGTCGATAAAAATTATCCTTTCCGCCACGTTACTTCAGATATAAATATACGAGGAGGATTACATAATCTCAATGGATTTCGTGTACGTTTCTCGAGTAATTAATTTTTAACGATCCCGCTCGCGATTTCGTAAAGGTGTTACAGTCATCGGGGAGTTTATTCAGGTGCGTTCGCGACGCGCTCTCCTCTCCCTCTTCCCCCCCCTCTCTCTCTCTATTTTTTTTTTCTGACATTTCATATCAATCTTTAGCCGGCCCTGCACTCTTTCCGAGTTATCTTTGGCTCTCTTTGTCGCATGCGTTGGGACCATCGTATTCTCTGTCTGTTCGCAAGGGATAGTAGGGACTCAGGGATGTAGCTACGTTAACTTCATTGCCGAGCAACGGTGCGTAACCGAGGACACACTGTGTTTGTTCGGAGCATACACGAGACTCGCTGAACTCGCAATATTTTCTCTCGAGGCTTATCGCGTTCTCGTCCTTTTGTTCGTCCGTTATCCTATCGCCGAAAGGGATATTCCTCCGTGTTCTTTTCTCCTCTTGGCGAAGGCAAGCGCTCGGAATGAGCAGAAGACAACGTTGCTTCTAAGGATCGTACGTATATTCATGGAATATAGTTAGATCCTGGTTAAACAAATAGAGAGAATGATAATTTCGCAACCAGCTAGGCACGTTCCGCCGAGTCAAGCCAATCTCTTTTATACGACACGGAAGAAAGTAATCGAAGGATAGAGAGAAACAAAGGAACCTTTCTCGTGAGATAAAGTAAGGATACGCATTTTGTCTTCCTGGAAAAGGAAAAGAAAACTTTCAGAGTATATCTGTGAGATCCTTCGAGGCGCTGACCCCTTAGTCTGGACTGAAAAGGGATCGTCCCTGAACCCGCAGCGAGTTGGACTCCAGAGAAGAGTGGGGGGTGGATTGTCGAGGTTCGTGGAGGGGACCGAGTTAGCTGGTGGGGGCAAGAGAAGGAGAGAAAATGGATGCTGCTCGGAGTGACGAAGAGCGTCAAAGTTGGAACGTGGAGTGGGAATAAAAAGAAGGACAGAGAGAGAGAGAGAGAGAGAGAGAGAGAGAGAGAAACAGAGAAAAGGAACCCTCGGCCACCCTCGTTAGAGTGCACCTCCTCTCTCTCTTCTCCACCTCTCCTCTTCGCCCACTCCTGCCTTCTCCCGTCTCTTCTCTCGGCTCACGTTCGTCCAGCGGGAAGCTCGCAGGACAGGCAGACGCTTTCCGGCCGGCTTTGTGGAGAAGCCGAGAGAGTAAGAGAGAAAACACGAGCGCGCGCGCGCGCGCCTTCGTAGGAGAGTAAGAGAAAGAGAAAGAGAGAGAAAGAGAGAGAGAGAAAGCAAGAGAGGAGAGGAGAACGCAAGCCGGCTCGCCGCCTCCATACCACCTCCAGCATTCCCGGCGTGCACACACAGTTGCAGCTGCACCGCCGTCGTGGCTCGCTCGCTCGCTCGCTAGCTCGTTCGCTCGTGCGCACACGCGCCGTCTGCGCGCGCGTATTTCTCTCCTTTTTTTCTGTCTCGTTCTGTCTTTCTCTCTCTCTCTCTCTCTCTCTCTTTCTCTCTCTATCTATCTATCTATCTATCTCCCTTTTTCGCTATCTCTCTCTTTTTCTTTCCACCTCTCTCGATAGAATTTCGCGTATTTACTACGTGTGCGTGGTCAAACGACGCTGGCTTTTACGAGCTGCGTGCTGCTCGTAAGGAAATCCTTTTGAAACGGATCATCGATGTGCTCGTGTTAATCTCGACGAATCCATGTGATGATATATATTCGTTTTTCTTTTTTTGTTTTTTTTTTATTTTTTTGAAAAAATATTTCAAGTGATCGACGATAATTTTTCGTCCTTTCGTCGATATTTTCTGTGTGGTTAGTAGAGAGAGATCTCGTTTTATCGAGGATCACGATCGCCGGGAAGGATAATTCGGTCGGTCGAATCGTGAAGGTTTGACATTTCGCAAATGTCAGACACGAGAACCAACGTCGTATTCGACTTGTAATAGTCGAGTGTCGAATGCGAACCGCTAACAATAACAGAGAACGATAACGGAGAGAGAGAAAACCGAACGGTGTATGTCCCAGGTGTTACCTCCTCGAGTTGTGTGAGACATGTGATCGTGAACGAAAGAGTTTCCTATTTTTTGGTTCCCCGAGGAGAGGAACTACTAAGACCTCTCTTTCTTACGTTTATTACGATCGAGGAAAAAATACTTCAACGCTTAGAAAATTCGACGACATGGATTGGATGAGGAGACAGGATATCAAGGAGGAGTCAGCGGAAACTCCTGCCGTCCTGACGCCAGAAGATGCCGACGAATGTTACTTCGAGGAAGATACGTCGATAGACGAGGGCATGGTACGTTCTTTGACTATTAATCGATCAATCATTTTTATCGGATATTCGTGATACATTTTAACTGAAAGATAACTCCGATTAACGAGCACTCTATCGTTCTTTTTTTTTTTTTTTTTGTTATCCTTCGACAAAGGAAACAAAATCCTCTTTGAATAGAATGCGAGTAATCGTATACAATTATGTCGATTCAAACGAAACGTTTCATCGAAACGTCCTGCTTTGACGGGATTCATCGAGGATTCGACGATAATTCTGCCCTTTCTCTTTGATCGTTTTCCTCTTATCAAAAGGGCTTTTGTTCGTGGAAGGCGCGACAAGACAAGCTTATTTCCTCGCGAGTATCTCGAAAGAGCCGTTCTTATCGCGAACTCGTTTCCTTCGTGCCGGGAGCCATGTGGTTCGCGAATACGACTTTGTTAATCTTCGATTCTTCGCTCGGGGATTATCCTTCGCAAGACTTCAAAAGCGTGTCTGCTTGAATACTTCCCCTCTTCCTCTCCCTCTCTCTCTCTCTCTCTCTCTCTTTCTCTCTCTCGCTCTCTATCTATACCTATCTCTCTCGCTCGATTCTATTACAGCATCTCTCGCCGTCGTCTCCCGCGATCGCCCCAAGCTACGGCGTCCAATGGCGCACGTAGGTAGGTATATACCACGATGCGGAATTAAAGGCCGCGTAATAATTCATAACTCCATAATTGTTTATCCCGCGTAATAATTTACCTCCCTCGGCAACTCGGCTTTAATAGGGAAACGCGCGTCGAGACGAGATCGATGCTGGTGGAATTTTCGAGAAGCGATAAGCTGTAATCCGGTTGCAAAACCGAGAGTTTCTAATTTTCCAATGCGAACTTAATCCAAAATGGTTCGATGATTAAAAAGAAAAAAGATAGAAAAAAGAAAGAAAGAGAAAAATGGCGAGTAACTTTTGAAAGCTTCCGCGTGATCTCTCCCTCAGCGTCTGGCGATAATTGGCAGAAGGATGATTCGAGCAGAATCGACCGTTGGAGAAATTTCAATTCGCACGTGTCTCGTCAGCACCCTTTTTTTTTTTACTCGTCAGCGTGGCAGAGCTCCCCCCTTTCCCGTGGTCATCACTGGCACTCCTTCGAGACGTTCTTTCGAGTGCGATGCTAAGTGGGCAAAGAGGAAAATGGAGATCGAGCGTAAAGTTACCTCGAATCTATGATTACGGTCATTGTCGTTCGCATTGTTGCTTTCCAAGTGGTCGCTTTAGTTACCTACCTACTGCTATTGCTGCTGTTAGGTTCGAAAGAAAGAGGGCGCATATGCGATCATTGTGTCCCAGCATACGCACGTGAACTTTGATCGTGAATACTTAATTTGCAGGACCGAGGGATCGATTATGTCCGACAAAGGAAAAATTAGTCCGTAGCTTCGGATTACGAGAGCAAGAGGGAAGAAACGTCATCGTCGTCGTCGTCGTCGTCATCGAATTTAATTTCTTTCGTATCCAATCCGCTTGCTCGCTTGGCATCAGCTTGCCACAATTTTTCTAATGCTTCCTCGTAGATAGCTTTGTTAGTTTTGTTACCTTTTTACCGCAACTTTTCTTTCTCCCCGGTCTGGGAAGCCGTAACTTAGAGAATAATATTGTTACCAGCTGCGTCGCGCCGCTCTCTCAAGCCTTTCCGGTTCGTGTATTTATGATCACTGTGTCAGCTGATACCGGGCTCTCGGTTTGCTATCGCGTTACGAAGCGTTGTTCCAGAGCCAAAGCGATCGTCGACTTAGGAACACAATACTCTCTGTGCTCTGAGTGCATTGGCTTGCCGATGATAAAAAGAAGGAAAAAAAGAAGGAAAAGAAAAGAAAAGATTAGAAAGAAAGAAAGAAAGAAAGAAAAGCGTAGTCATTTGGTAGTACGCGATACTAATTATCTTTGTGTTTGTAGTAGCCGAACAGAGTGCTTTTTCGTTGGACTTTTATCGTACTCGAGGACGTACTTTTTTCTGGTCCTTTCGATAAGAGGAAGCGATAAGTTACACGAATCTACACGGAAACCTTGGTAACGCTCGCGTGGAGCAGGTCTCTCGATGATTCAGCGCCAGCTGTGGCCTTCGTACGCTCGCTCCTTCTTTCGAGTATCACGTAAAGTCTTACCCCGAAATTTGTTAGTCAAAATTAAAGTGCCTCTCTTTAAAAGATTTACGCATACTGCCCGTGGCTTTGCTCTTTTGACGATATCTTTTTATGAAATCTTGACAGCATTTTTTACTATCGTAGTTATCCACGTTGAAACGATGATATAGTTGGGTATGACTTTATTTTCGAAATTTCTAAAATTCTTTTTCAGTAAGAACGCGAGAACGTAAAAAAAAAAATCACGGACGACTCAATCCGAAAACATGGTAGACGCGATTCGATAGGCAAGCTTCGGCGCCTGTACGTCGGAAGAAATATAATTTCAGCGTAGGGTCGTTTCGAGCGATGTTGGGGATTCGTCTGTAGCCCTGAAAACGGGGGATGACGGCGACCAGTCACTTCCCTCGCCCCTGGAAAGCCAGGGGATGAAGCATGACTCACCGTTTGCCGCCG
The DNA here is from genome assembly GCF_912470025.1 of Vespa velutina. Lineage (NCBI taxonomy): Eukaryota > Metazoa > Arthropoda > Insecta > Hymenoptera > Vespidae > Vespa > Vespa velutina. Next base: position 3,447,581 of record NC_062210.1, read on the forward strand.
CCCCCGTGCTTTCTGTCTCGTGCGCTGCGAGTTTCACCCTCCGGGACCCTTCATCGAAATCTCCCGCACCCCCCTCTCTCTCTCTCTCTCTCTCTCTCTCTCTCTCTCTCTCTCTCTCTCTCTTTCTCTTTTGCACTCTTTCTCTTTCATTCTGACTCGCTCTCCCTTCGTTGCTGTGGATCAAAAGAGAATGAGAACGACATTAACATAATCCGCGCCGACAGAATATCGAGAAAAAAGGCACGAAGCATGGGGTGGTGACGGTGGTTCAGGTGCCGTTTCAACGAATTATCGTTACCGACATTATGCTCACAAAAGTCGAAACATTCGGAAGGGTCATTTTTATTTTCTTTCATAGACGCTCGGTCGACCGTGAATATCTACTTTTTTTTTTTCCTAACTTCTCGTGCGATCGCATTAATTTCTAACGAGTCACGTAAAAAATATACGATAGATTTCAATTAATATTTTATAAGATTTGTATATGACAGATTTAAAATCGCAACATTCCTATCGCAAATTCGTTAAGTTGGATAAAAAGGATCGTAAAGCGGAGTACCGGAAGTTTCGAATATGCGGAGTCTCTAATTAAGGGCGTCGTTAGTGAAGCTAAAACGACGGCTCGTTTGTGTTGTAAAACGGCGAAAGATGAAAGGGATAGACATAAAAATGGCAGAAAGTGTTGGAAACTTTGCTCGAGTGACGTTGAGATAACATCTCGCGAATGAAATTATACCACGAGTAAAAATTTGTTACTGAAAATAATATTTTTCAAATCGCATCGTTGATTTTAATTCACTAATCTACGAGTATCCACGTAACTATCATTAGAGATTTTAATACCGGTTTCTCAGATCATTTATCATTTCACGACTAACAGCTTGGATAGATCTCGCCGAGGAAGCGAACCAAAAAAAAAAAAAAGGTTGACCTAAAACGCACGTGATCCAGTCGTCATTGCGTTTGCCCAAGAAATTAATCCGTTAGAAGTCGCGTCATATTCTTTCTCCATTAGTTCTCTGTCTTCTCTGTCGTCTTTTCTTTCAACGAGGACGAAAAATTCGATGGGTCTGCCATTGCGTTTCGATGTCTGTACGAGATTACGAGACGACTCATTCATTCTCTCTCTCTCTCTCTCTCTCTCTCTCTCTCTCTTACTCTCTCGAAGAAGGCGGGGAGAAGCCGGATTTATGTCTTCCGCAGGCGTATGAGAGACGGAATGCACTCGCAGATAATCGTTATTACGCTAGGGGTTGCTGACCGATTCGATCTTTCAATCTTCCCTTTTTCTCTTTGAGTCTGTTTGCCTCTCCATTTGGTTCGCGCGAGAACAACGTATGTTGCCTTTTATCGCCGTTCGTAGCCTTCGGTGAATTGGTACGAGCTTTCACGAGCTCGTAATGGTCTTTGGAGTTTCTCGCCTTTTCATTTTCCTTCTTTCTTTTTTCGCAAGATTTTCATTTCCTTTATTGATCGCGTTTACTTTGCGAGAATACTCATTGGAGCTAACGATTAGTCATAGCCGTTCATTATCTATCCTTTCTTTTTGCTTCTTTCATTTTCAGGCGTGATCGCGAATGAGATCCGTTTGATGGACAGCAAGAGAAATCGATATTATGGAGGAGCAGCAAATTAGCTGTTTTTTTTAATGAATTGTAGGCAGAATTTTTGCGATGGAAAACGATCGGACGAGGCTGCTGAACGATGGTGCAAAAACCTCGAGAGCTCAGCGTGGGCGAACGGTTATTATTGCCTGGCGCCAGACTGGAGGGATCCCCATGCTAAGAACGCGTTCTGGCCGCGTTGTTTTCGTGCGAATAAAAGACTCGACGAAATAAAAGAATTCATCACGGATTGCATTAAATCGCAGGAGGTCGAAGTATCGTACGTCACTTTCGAGCTCACAATCATTTTTATCTTATCGGAGAGACACGAGAGATTGCGATAAGGGTTTTGGCAGATTCTATTCGTCGAGATTTCCGTATAATTATTTTATATCCACTCGAGATCAATTTCGCGCGTTATAAAAATTATTTCGTTCGTTCATCTTACTTGTGGGTTGACAGCAGCGGAAGATCGATCAATTATCGATACGTAATGAAGAAGACGCTCAACGAGCACGCGGTACTTTTCGTCGCAAGAGAAATTCCTACGCGAGAGAGCCTTTACCTGACTGGATTAGGTACCATGGGTCCCGTGGAATGCCATTTATCACAGTAGTAGAGGACCCTTCGAGGCTACGAAAACTCCGACCGACGCGGAGTCCGCTAGGACCACACTGTAGTCGTCACAAAGAGAACCCGAAAGATTTTTTGGCCAATTAAATGCCGCGTTATCGGGCGCGCGATCGTTAACTAGACTCTTTCTCTTTTTAATAGGGTTCTTCAAAACGAAGAGGAATATAGCCTGTTGTTAAAAGTTTCTTCTTTTCTCTCTACCAGATGTAATCTAGACTCTGTCTGTTCGCAGAGCGTTCTTAGAGTTAATAGTCTATGGTATTTATTAGCTAAATATCGTTAAACTTTGCCGATATCTTCCTACGAAGATCGACTTTATCCAACGTTACCTTTCTACTCGTAAAACTATCGAGCCGAGAGATAAGATCGTCGATCGGCGGATAACGATCGCAAGGGTAATAATTATCTTGTTTTATTCGCCTTGGGATAGGGAGGTAGCTACGAAAAGGAAGGAAGGTAGGAAGAAAAGAAGGAAGGAAGAGCGCTTCGTCCGTGCTGCGAATTCTCCTCGTTCGTGGTTCTCCGAGGCGCAACGATCGGGAGAGAGAACGAACGTAGATAAGCGACGAAAGTCGATTCGTCGATAATGGCCGAACGCTCGTAAAGAGGAACGTCAGAATTCAAACTAAATTTCCTTGTTTCTCGAAAGGGAGTGTTTCTCTTAGCGCTATTACGATCTCACATCCAATGAGACCGCCATTTTGCGCTATGCTCGCACCAACCTCGATGACAATCGTTGCCCGGGGCAACGACGGATAACCTCGCGTCTGGATATCAACTTTCTTATTATATACTTCGTGGCAGCTGCGGGGAATGTACAAAGCGAAATATACCGAGTAGATTATCATCCTAATTCCCAGGTGAACTCGCCAAGATCATTAGATAGCCGTCGTTCCTAGTCACGTGCTTGATCGACGCGTGCTTTCTTTCCTTCAATATTTTCATCCTCGAATCGCAAACGTCGAGAGGCTACGCGATGACTCAGTAAAACCTCATCGAATCCATGGGTTTCCATGAATTCCAGGCGGTCTTCTGCCACGGAATCACCTCGGGATCGCCGCGGGACCTCACCGCAAGGATCGAAGAATAAACCGGTCGTGCGTGAGACGTCTAGCGAGTCAATCCTCTTCCATCGTTGTTCTCCTGCTAGAGTTTACGAGAAGGAAAAGGGCGGAGTCGACCTTCGTCGTTGCCTCGTGCGCAACCCTAATGGGTTAGTCGATGGACTCTTCCGCGCTCGCTTCTCTTCTCAATTCTCGACGTCGTCGAAAAATGAAGCATTTTTAATACTATTTTTTTACGAAATAATTGTCATTCAAAGTCTTTATTTAAAGTAGCTATCTCTTCTGTTCCGTTAGCGTTAAGCGTCTCTCTTTTGTTCGTCGACTTTACCGTGATCCTTCTTCCTTTCACCAGCAGGAATCCTTTCTCCGTAAAAGGAATCACGTGGAGACAAGAGAGCGCAAAGTGAGAGTCGAAGGACTCGTAACACGACCATGGGGATTGCTTCTTCTTATTACTCTTCTCGCTGCGTCAAAGGATAGGCTTTTACGCCAATGTGCGTACACGAATGTTGCGTGTGCGTTGCGAGCGAGCGAGAGAAACGATGGAAGGAGATGGAGGTAAAATGAAAGAGAAGATAGAGAAGAGAAAAAAGAGGGAAAGAGGGAGACGTCGAAGAGACAATGCGAGGATTACAGGCTCCTCGTGCCTAGGACTCATCGTTGTCTCTCTGCTCTTCTCTACTCTTCTTTCTCTTAGGCGTTCGCGTTCCTCGGCAGAGCCGAGTGTGCTCCCGGTCGTACTTGACAAAAGGGTGCTTTTTCACACGGAAATGCCACGACGACACTCGAGCCGGATTAATCGAGCGGAACGCGGTACAGAGCACTCGACAAATGCGGCCTCGATCCACGATCGTACCTCATTGTGCGTCGTCGCTCGTGACGGCTACGATCGTTGCATTCTTTCCTTGGCTTCGACCGATCGGAAGACCGAAAGAAAAAAAAGAAGAAGAGATCGATCTTTGCTCGAGCTCGCATATATTTACAATTTATGTCACAACCTTTGTGCAATAATTATCGATAGGATAGATCAATATCGTGTCATCGAATATAAAATTTCAACGAACGCAAACACGGCTACGTTATTAGCAGATTAAGTACCGCTAATGAAGAAATAAAAGAGAAAAGAGAGAGCGTTCCCTTGAGCGAAAACGAAACTCATCGTCGTCGTCGTCGTCGTCGTCATCGTGTTGTCGAGGAGAGAGAGAGAGAGAGAGAGAGAAGAAGAAGAAGAATCTGGTGGGAAGGAGAAGCGACGAGTGGGAGAGGGAAAGACAAAGGGCAAAGAGTAGCTCGCGGAGGCGCGCTCTCAAGAGAAGGACGGAGGGAGAAAGGTTGGCAAGGTCACGGTCGAGCGATCTTTTTGACTACTCTACTCTTTGTCTTTTCCATCCATCTCTTTTTCTCTCTTCCTCTTTCTTTCTCTTTATATCTCTGTGTCTTTGAATTTGCGGCGCGTGGCGAGCGAGCGAGCGAACGAGCTTTTCGTTCGTAGACTAGAGAAGCTTTCACACGACAGCTTGCACTTAGCGCGATGCATTTCCCTCGTACTCTAGCCGCTTCCCACGGCCTTAAAACTTCTTCGACCGTCGAGTTAATGCCTTTCCTCTTCTCTCTCTCTCTCTCTCCCTCTCCCTCTCCCTCCCTCTCCCTCCCTCTCTCTCTCTGTCTTTATTCTTTTTCGATATCAAAATCTTTATTGTCAAGTTAATTCCATCGGATACGTCATGCTGTCGAATAAAGAGAGTTTCACGAGCCTAAGCAAAATGGAATAACAGAGATAATAACCTTTTGGAGTCGAAGGGCAAAGGAAGAGATAAAGGGATAGTGAAAGAGAGAGAGAGAGAAAGACAGACAGATAGGAAGGGTAAATAAAAGGAAAGAAGCGAATCGGATAAAATCGGGATAACAATGAATGCTGTTTTTAGCACGTAGAACTAAGCCGCCGTGACTAATCCGATCGAGAAAATCGACCAACGGACAGCGCGAATCCCTTTATTTCCCGTAAAGAGAGTTTCGCTGTACTTTCTAATGGAAATCGTATCGCGCTGTCAATTTTATACGTTCGCATTGCATAATAAGCCGAGCTTAGTATCGCTGAAAATCCATTCGATCTCGATTATTTCCCTTCAACATGTAAGAAACTCACGTTTCGTAATCGACGTTAAATTATATTTCTCCATGTTTCTGTTTCGTAGGACATCGTTCTTTCAGAGCGATCGTTTTACGAGTTCCACCAGGCGTGCGAGTTTACCTTATCCGCGAATATTTTTATAGTTTCCGTTCCGACCTCGTTCCATATGTGGAAGTTTCTCTCTTTCTTTCTCTCTCTCTCTCTCTCTCTCTCTCTCTTTCTTTCTCTCTGTTTCTCTTTCCTCCTCTTTTTCTAGCACTTAACACGTTATCGCCGAAGAAAAGTCAACGATCCCAAGGGTCTACTTATTTTTATCGCGACGTGGCGTTGACGTGCTCACGACTGACTTTTTCTTTTACATATTTTCAAACGACGAACAACGCTGAAGAAGTAAAATATTTTACAAGCTCGTCTACAAATTTAAAGGCCAAAGAGTTTCGCGGCTAGATCGAAGAAAAAGAGAGTCGAACGAAACAGAGTCCGCAGATGTCGCGCAGCTGCCAGGGCAAATTATTACCAACGCGTCCCGCGTGCTCTAGCTGGATTTTGCTTTAAGAAGAACAACGATCCGTAGGGCACGATTCTCAAAACGAAAGCTTCACAGCTGCCTCGGGACTTTAGAATTCGTAGGACAATGGAGGAAAAAAGTTGTCCAAGCGTATGTCTATCGCTAGTCAGCGAGGGAAAGGTCAAGTTTACGTATTTTAACCTTCACGAAAAAGATCTTTTCTCAATTTTCTTTTCTTTTGTCTTAGACTTTTCTCTCTCTCTCTCTCTCTCTTGTTTTTTTTTTTAATTTTCTTTTTTTCTTTTTTACTTCCCGTTCCTCGAACAGTTTCATAAAAATTCGAGATCTATGAAAGGAAGGAGCGTGCCTGTTATGCTTATTGGAACGTCAAGTTCTCTAGGAATTTTAATGCGTTAAGTTGATCTTTCGTGCTACGAATCGACGACTCATCGTTTATTTTACACTTCACACGCTCCATTGTATGCGTCTTCGATGTTTTAAGAAGTTAGATTCGTCTCTATCCTAGGGACGTCCAAGGATATCCGAGCGGCTATTGTTCATTGAATGGAGCATCGTAAAATCTAACATTTTATGTCCGGATTAGAGACGTTCGGGAGACTCGTAATCGAGAGACCGTCCGAGGGCGGAACGAAAATCACATCTCGACCGACACTCCTGTAAGAAATATTCTAACGAGATGGTGTTCGATTTCCTTTTATTGGGAGTCGTTAGTTCCTTATATTCTTTGAAAATATCGAAGTTATAATGTAAATCGTTAAAATATTTCATAAGCGTTCGTAAGAAACTTTTATTTTATTTTTTCTTTTTTTTTTTTTTCGAAGAAGAAATTTCCTCTTCCATTTCTTGGAAAATCGTTAAATGGAAGGAGCGAGGGAAAGGCGAATGTTAAGAGATAGGAAAGGGTAGCTTATTAACGGTAGAGTTTGGTAGACGCTTTTAATGGCCCTGTCGCGTTCGTCGGTAAAGTTAGAGGTATGCTTCCGAAAATTTGGTAAATCGTATGCGAGCCAACGTTGGCGCGTGTCGACGCATAAATTCCTGAGGCACGCGATCCCTTTATGCCCTTGCAGAACTTACCTTCCCGTGGTGGGTAAACTACCCCCTTCCCATCTCTCTCGTACGACTTGTCAGGGCTACGACCTGCTTTCTCATCGAGCGTTTTCGCACGCGCGCACGCTTACGAAGCGAAATGTCGTCGGCATAAATTAGCGTCCGCTTTGGCGTGGGTAGATAACCGGAATTATTTTACTGACTACGCTCGGCTGCATCGAGTTTAATCGTCGCTCGGTAGACATTTTTTATCACGAGAAAAAAAGCTCCGATCGATCTAAAATTCCCTATCCTTCTTCTGTCCATTTTACTCTTTCGAATGGTTTTATCGTTTGTTCGAGCCAGTCAAACCAATTTCCATCACGAAACACGGTTCCCCCCTTTCGCGGTATTAAAACGAACGAAGGAATCGACTTTCATTCGCGAGGAGAATTCGAAAGGGCTTCCCAAAGTTCTCCACCCTAGCGTGCTTTTCGATGTTACCGTCACTATTTAAAAGCGTCCCCTCGAAGATTCGCATCGAGACAGACGTACCTTTCGCGAAAAAAAAAATAATGCTTTTATTGCCAGCAGTCCTGGACGGAAGGAAGAACAAAAAAGAAAAAAAAGAAAAAAAAAAAGAAAAAAAAAAAGAGAAAAAAAGAGGAACTACCCTGACCGTTCAGGTTTCGTTCGGTCGAAGAAGAAATGGAAAAGTAACGACGAAAGGATAATAGTTTGACAAACTCATCAGGCGTAATGTCATCTTTCACGTACGATGTAACGATTTAACGAGCGACTCGGTCGTACCACGTCCGGTAATGCGAATTTGAAAGGTCCAAGAGACGCGAGTATTACGTTATAATGTAGGCGCCTGCGGTGTACTTAATAATAAACATTTGTCGTTGGTAGTTCGATCACGTTGAATCGCGCCGAGCGCACAAGTCTTTCGTTGAATATTCATTGAATATTGTTCGCGCGAACGACGGTCCGTGAGTCGTTCAAAATTTATACCTCTTCGCTTAGTTACATATATCTATACTATGCGCATCTATCTATAAGCGATGATAAGCTTTATTTGCATTTTAAATTTATTGTCTTTTAGAAAACGTTCATATATTCTTGCTTGATAGGAACATCTTCAAAAACGCGTGCGCGAGTAACTTCCCTTCCATTCGAGCCCTTGTTTTTTCCCTTTAACCTTTTTTTTTTCTCTTCCATTTACAAGAGCGTGAAAAAGGGCCGACCGTTTGTAAGCGGAACGGCAGAGTTTTGATGCCGCTTCAAGGTCTCTCTTAGGAACCTTTAAAGCGCATACCCCTTTACAGCCTACGTGGGTGGTTCCTTCGCGCTAGGACGTTACATCCCTTTCTTCCTCTCTTTCTCGCCAAAGTTCTTCGGAAACGTCGAAGGGTGAAGACCCTTCTGGTGGCAACGATAAAAACGTCGACCTTCCACTTGTTTAGTCGCTCCAAGAAGATCGATGCTCTACGTACTACGCGTCGTTTCATAATTTATTTTAATCGTAACGCGTTATTATTCAAAACCCAGGAACGACACTTTTAGTTGGGTTCGCAATCTTTTCGTGGAAGAAAATGTTTCGACCGTTGATATACTTCGAAGCGCAGGTGAATTCGAGGGAGGAGGGTATTCCTTTGTTCGCACAGTCGGTGTTGTCCTCCGACAGGACGGGGCTACCACCAGGAAGAAAGGAAAGACTCCGCAACGTTGAAACCGTGAACAACGAGATGGGCAGAAGAAGCTGGAAGAGGCCACCCGCACCTTTCTTAACGACGCTTTGTTACTACGACCCACCTCTCTCTACTCTCTTTCGGGCACCTTCTTCGATGACTCACTCCATGCTCCTTCCCCGTCTCCTTTATCCCGTCTTTTATTTTTCCAGCATTCAAGGACCGCGCGTGCGAGCTACGCCTCCGAGAAGGATACTCGTGTAGCGGGACGACGCGACGTTTCGAGAAACGTTATGACTCTCTCTCTCTCTCTCTCTCTCTCTCTCTCTCTCTCTCTCTCTCTCTCTCTCTCTCTCCCTCCCTCCCTCCTTCCCCCCTTTCTCCCGCCGACGTAATTTATTCTTGCCGCAGACGCGAAGCCGACACTGGTCTCGACTCGAAAGTCGTATTATCATAAGACGATGGGTTTTGGAACGTTCACAAAACTTGACTTTAGGTAGAATTTTATTCCAACCGAAGATTTTCCTAACGGGAGTGGCTATTCATTTTCACGATTATTCTTACTTCGAGTTATTGCGAGTAATCGATATGAACCGGTCTGGACCGATATCGCGTCTGTCGGCAGCCCGTTATAGTATAAATATTTGACTACGATCCGGAAGTGGGCTCTGTTATAATCGTCGGAAGTTTTCTTTCCGGTCTGGACGTTTCTGCGAAGCGAACCGTTGACTGTTCGGCCTGAGAGAAAAAAAAAAAAATCCTCAAAGTCTGACCAAGCTCAAATTTATTTGAACTCTTCCGAAACCCGATGAAAGCGATCAAAGTGCAAGGAAAACGTCGCGAAGAAACAAACAACGTTCGTTTGTACGTTCACTCTCTTCTTGGTAAAATGGATAAAAAAGAAAAAAAAAGGAACTTTATTTTTAAAAAAATCGTCCAATAAAAATTCATATGTAGATGGTTTCGATAAATTTCTATCGGAGATAAAAGCTAGACGATAAAGAAAGAATCATGGTATGTACGTGACTGTGTCCGATACGTAAAAGCGTGCAAGAGAAAGAGATTAGAATAAAAGAAACTCGAGAAGAATATCTCGAGAGGACGAAGAAGAGATGCTTCGCGAGCACGCGAAGCTTCGCTACGGTGTTCAAGATCTCGAGAAAATTTACGCGACGAGAAAGAGAAAGACGGAAAGAGAGAAACACAAGAGAGAGAGAGAGAGAGAGAGAGAGAGAGAGAGAGAGAGAGGCAGCATCGCGAACGTTCTCTGCCGAGTGCAAGGGTACTAGGGAACGACGGGTCTTGGCACAGAAGGAGAGTCCGAGTAAACGTCTCTTCTAGTACGATTCAAAGAGGATTCGAAACGCGCCAAGCGGATTCCGCAGACGATTTCAAGTACCAACACGTACGCTCATCTAATACGGATCGTGCCGTGAAAGTACGATTGCTCGGACCTCTTTGGACCATTCCATGATAATCTTTCGAGTCTAATTCTCTTTGAATTCGTCGAACATAGCGGACCGATATTATCGCTTATCATTTATGGAAATTCAATTCGTGTTTTACGAATATCTCTCGAAAAAATGATTGTTCGATTGACAAAAAAACGGCGGGGTGACAGGGACGCCAAAGAAAATGTTGGCACGATCGTTCGGATTCGTAAATGTCTGCTAGATGTTCGGAACGTCTGGCCGTTCAATGGTGAATTCTACGTTTGAATCATCCTTGGACGAAAATACTGCGAGTTCGGCGATACCGCGATGCTCGTCGCAGAATGCAAACGGTGGTACACGCCGCACTCTCTCTTTCTCTCTCTCTCAAGAGAGTGCTTGTACCACCCGGTATATAAATAGACGGTGGAGTTACTCGCGTTCGGCTAATATTGGAAGCGTCTCTCTTTCCCTCTCTCTCGCTCTTTCCATCTCTCTTTCTATTTCTTCGCTGACTCGTGCTCGACTTTCTTCCTTTCTTTCTTTCTTTCTTTCTTTCTTTCTTTCTTTCTTTCTTTCTTTCTTCCTTTCTTTCTTTCTTTCTGTCCTTAAAGAAAACGCGTCTTTCGCCACGAAGACTAACGCACGAGACGAATTTTCTTTGACGGTCATGGTCGGCGTATTCTTCGGACGATATTTTTTCGCCGAGAATAATCTGCAAGCAGTCTTATCTTCTTCTCTCTACAATGTCGCAATATTTACGATGTCACTTTTCTCTATTCTCCTGGTACCATTTCTTTTTTAACATTACGGTACGCAATTTTACAATGGGATTTATGTTAATTAAACGACACTTAGTTTAATTATTTTCTAGGAGAAACGAGATCTTTCCTTTTCGACATGGCCGCTCGAATATCTCATGGTAGAGAGAGATAAACCGGACGGAAGAAAATAACGCAGATTGCGTGGCAAGCGTAAAAATAGAAAAATCTTTTTTGCTTTTGTCAGCGGTGTTTTTCACAAAAGCAGGAAACGGAAGTTGACGACGACATTTTTAATTAATAATTAATTTGCTTTATAAAGAATAACCTTTAGCAAAATTCTCTGAAAAAATAATCTAATTATATAATTTGCAATTATTATAACGAAGATGTTCGTCGAGCATCAACGATAGAATCTAATTCGCAAATGAACAAACAAAGAAAAATTGTCGATTGCTTTTGGCATCTGCATTTGCTATTCAAACCAAGTTCATTCAATCTCTCTCTTGGCTTTGTTCTTAAGGGAACAAATTCGGAATTCACTCTATATTCTTGGCGAAAGTCGAAGTTGAATTTTTTTGCGATACAGGTGCGACGGCACGGCTTGTGTCCTCGAATAGCCGGCCGATAACTCGAAACGATTTGCATTTTGAAAGGATGCGCCTACACATCCTGCTTCTTCTTCGTCGACGCTTCTTCTCCCCACCTCCTCTATTTTCTTCCTTTTCGTTCCTTTAACATCGAAGTCGTGAGGGGACGTTCTAATCGACGTGGCTCTCGAAGAACACACGACGAGTAGAAAGAAGCACGTCTATATTTAAACCAGCGGGCCACACGACCACACGATTGGGATGCGTGGAAATACGGAGGGTCGTGCACGAGGAACGGAAGTCCAAGTTGCAGCTGTAGACGCGTCAAACGGAAGGCCGATAAGCTAAGTACCTTTGCCCGAACGAAGAAGATGGCCGCCAAACGCGCGATCATTTTATCGTATATTACATTTTTAACTTGTTTTCATAGCGATTACCCATACGAACTATGTAGTTATACACTTGATGCGTGCGGCTACATAGTATCTTAGCGTTCGATGTAAATAAATATCTTGCGCATTAAGTGGGATATATATCGATCCGGTTTCTAAATCACTTTGAATGTCACTTTGAAGAATATGTCTGTCTCGCTATGTGAGCTCTATTAAACCATAGTCGATTTCTTGCTTTTCTTTTAAATATCACACTTTAGTATTTATGTTTACTATTCGCTTCGTCGTATCGTCCTTCGTTCGACTTTTATACTTTGTTGTATTTCATTACCATTAACTTTCTATTATCGTTTGAGCAGGAAGACATGAGAACACGCGAGACAATTCGATTTTCCATGCTCGTTATAAACGAATTGAAATAGGCACTCGTCCTCTCTCTCTCTCTCTCTCTCTCTCTCTCTCTCTCTCTCTCTCTCTCTCTCTCTCTCTCTCTCGTTTTATCTCGTTTCTCGGTTACTGAACTACCGCTTCCTCGAAAGAGCCAATTCTCTCTGCGACGGCAATTCAATATCATCCAATTGTGTTGTAGACTACCGTCTGTGTTCGCAAAAAATTTTTCAAAGTTCTTCTTCATGGCTAGTTTCTCTGCAGTCGTTACGTGCGAGCGAGCGAGCGTTAAGCTCGTGAGATGGTATAATTAATCTCGTCGTGCATGTTCGCAATCGGTCGACTATTCTCATTTGTTATCAATCAAAGTGGTGCTTTTTTTACTCGACGACGACGCCTTTAAATGGCATCGAGAGAGAATTCGTTTAGAAACATACATGATATTTTAATTATCGCCCGGTGGCTCGTTTCACCGTCTCTTCGTCCGGTCGAGCATCTCCAAGATAGAACAATGCCTATCGTTAGCACGTCTCGACGTATTCGCGCGAATATAATTTTGGTCTCGATAAGAGGGACAATTAAAATAAACGACCAACGTGGTCGGATAGAAAAGGGAAGGTTTGGTCAATTAAAAATCTATTTTTGCATCTCATTACTCATTTCCTAGCTTTTCTTGCAGATTCTTTTTCATTATAAAGAAGATAGATAGAAAAGAAATTCGTGAAAGATCGCTTCTTATCGTATACAAACTTTTGATGCGGTGATCTCGAGCCAAGTCGAACGGGAATAGTTATAGCGGCATCGGTAGTTACTCATCTTTCTTTCGAGTAGAACATAGTAAAAATGCTGGAAAAATATTCAAAGGATCTTTCTTTTGGCAAACGTTCAAAAATATCCTTTGCGACGAACTAGAAAGATTTGACGATGCATCTGCCTCGGCGATTTTACGATATTAATTATTGCCTTAATAGGAAAAGCGTGCTTTCTCGATTATTCACGATATGTCTCTCATAATTTGATACAAAAAACATAGAAAGCTCTTTTCGTTCGGCAAATGCGTATTAATCTTAATCGCATTTTATTGTTTTCTCTTATTTCTTTGGCAGAACGGCTCGCGTGTCCATTAGCGTTATTAAATCTTCTTTTATCAGTGATCAGGGAATAACTCGAGGGCAACTAGAGAAGTAAATATATTTACGTAAAAGTACATGCAATGCTAAACATACTTATCGAAATGAAATTCGATATGGTAAATCATATATGGCGCATTTGTAAAATGAATTCTTTTGATAAAAAACAATAACCCTCTGTGCGTGACAACGGCTCCTTTTCGAGATACCTAATCTTCGAAAAGCCCTAAACGATTCGATAAATCTGGGTAGACGGTCGACTTTAAGAACGAGTAAACTCCGGAAGTAGTTTGCAGCTTATCACAATCTTATCTTTGGTCGTAGGATAGATTTATCGATCTTTATCGACTCTTCGAACTTACCACCGCTCTCTGCGGTGTCATATGAACTTTCGTCGAAGACCTTTGAAATATCTCAGAGTTAAAAATAGATCGATCAAATTTGATGTAAATGGTGCCCAACGGAAAAGGAGATTCTCGTTTGGCTTTTAGGAATATACATGGCATCTCCATAAAAAGTGCTCCGAAATCAATATGTTACCGCGGTTTTGTCGAGCCGCGCGATTAATCACGTCGTCGTCCCAATGAATAAGGGTTGCCTCGTCGTAGGTGGACGCGTTTGGGTTGGCACGATGAATATTAGGGTGCCAGCTACGAAGGGTTTCGAAGATCCGATCTAATTTATCAAGCAGCTGACACGGCTTTTCTCGATCCCGAGCGAGGATCGCGAGATGCGCATCTACGATAAGCGCATCTTCGAATCTTGGAAGTTCTCCTGAACAAAATTTTCCTTCCATGCCACGGATTTCCTATGCGTTTAGTATCTCCTCGAGACTAAAGGGATCCTTTGATTTTATCGCGTTCTCTTTTTAAATCTAATCTTAATATTCTTCAACTATAAATGAGGTATAAATTAAAGCAAATCTCAAGGAAATCTTTCGTGACGTAAGAACTCCGGAAAGGTCCATCGAGCGACGTTAATAAGCGTTTGATATTGCGTCTGAAATCTCTGCTGGTACCCTTCTAATGACGGAGGGAAAGTTAATCGGCCGGCGACTAGACGAAACATTAGGGTCGAACTTTTGGGAAGTAGATGGGTCGCGTCAACTCAGCCAGCAGGATGCTCCTCGTTCTCTCGAAAGATCGCACGATGTACGATGATAAGCGGCAGGCTTTAAAGGAACGCCACTTCCGGACCGCTGCGTTCTCATGGGTGCCGTCTAATAGAAGGGTTCATTACGCCTAGAATCCCTCGCGGGATTCGTGTTAAATCTTAATCGGTTGTTCGATAAATCGTAGCGATCTTTTTATAAATCTTCCGTCTCGAAGGAGAATAAAGAATTTTGATTACGCAAACGATCAGCTTCAAGGAACTGAACTTGATGTCCTCGATATTATATTCGCGAGAGAATATAATATCCTCGCTGAGAGAGCGACGTCGCCTCGTGAAGGTTGGCAAAAAGGAAGCAACGAAACGTCTTATCCGCGCAACTAAGAGCATCGAGATAAGCATCGCGCGAACACGTGCAAGTCTCTAGTGCGGCGTATGAAAGAGACGAGCGAGCGAGCGAGCGAGCGAGCGAGAGAGAGAGAGAGAGAGAGAGAGAGAGAGAGCGAGAGCGAGAGAGAGAGAGAGAGAGAGATAAAAAGAGCGGAAGGAGACGGATGAATTGCCTCGGTCCTCGAAGGTGATACACGCACGAGTCAAGCCGCAATCGTGTGCGTGCACGATGTACCGGATATGCAAGCACGCGACGACTCCGGTGCGCCGAGTAACACGTGAATGCGTCTTTGCGACGGATGTTTATCCGCGAACGTGTCTGGCAATACAAGAGACGTCGCATATTTCTCTCTGTCGTCGACGCGAAATCGACGAAGACGCTGACGGATCGTCGACGGTACGCCGACGACTCCAAATGTCGTGCCGTACAATTTGATGGATCATCGAATTCTATTGGAAGGTAGAATACTCGCTTTCGCGCCGAGCATTCTCGTAGAATGCCAAGAAAAATTGACGGCCGAATGACGAACTCGCGTTTTTACTCGCGTCTTTACTCGCGTCTTCTTTCATTGTGTCTCAAGGAGGAACGAGAAAAATCAAAGGTCGCGAGATATTCTTTTTTTTGTCCTCCGAGCAAATTAATCCTTCTGGTTAGGAAGAATTAGTACAAAACAATTAGTCGTTGGTGCGCTTCGTCTGATTCACTCGATGACTTGCTCTCTGTTTTTCTTCTCGTCCCTTGGCAACTTGGTCTATAATTATATCTTTGCCATTATATCCTCCAGCGAGGCGCACGGATCGCTGCCCTAAGTCGCGAGTCGTCTTCGCGGCTATTTCGAGAAGAACACGGGACAGGAACGAATTAAAGTTTCGTCGATCGCTCTCGAAGCTTTTCTAGATCGATCCTATTGAAAATTCCATCGTGCGCGTCGTTAGCGCGTCGACGAAAGGAAAAAAGAGAGGCGACTTGAGGGTCGGTCGACAGGGTGTTTTCATAAAAAACATAGGATCTTTCGAAGGGGCAGGGGGGGTTGGTTTTAGAAAGCAAGTTACGACCGAGGAGGAGGGTGCGTTAGTACAGCCCTCGGTCGCGGGAGTGCACACACTCGCTCGCGCGTGCATGCACGAGTAAGCGCCAATGCAGCACCTGAGTGACTGCATCGAATATCCTCGTTCGACGAGGCGTCACCGGCTTACCCCCTGTTCTACAGGGGTTCGATTCGCGTTCCCCTTAGCGACTGGTTGTTTGTGTTATACCGTCGACGAGGGTATTATAAAAAAGAAAGAGAAATTCACCGAGTTACGAACTAACGAGGAGAGATACTTGTGTTTACGTCCTATAATTTCGGATACAATTCGCGATAAAAAGATAAAATTTCTTTTGTCGATTCATTGATTCTGTTCGAACGATACGAGGAATATCTTTTGATAATATTCCATTAGATACGTCCGAGGATATTTCAGTAAAAAATTTGCCGTTGTCGAGAAGCTTTGATGGAAAAGTTTGGACGTTATCCGCGAGGGAACGCAATTTCAAGGCGTCGCTGAGAGATCCTCGATCAAAGGACGAAAGAGGACGGATCTCCTTCGCGCAGGATAAAAAGCCGTTGGCTCCTGCGAGAGAGTCGACGGAATCGATAGACGCACATGCGCGCTCGCGACAGGAGGCGAGTACGCGGTCTCCCGTGCAAAAGAGAGAGGCCGAGAACGTGTGCGCGCACACGAACGTCGCAAGGAGGGAATCGAGAGAGAGAGAGAGAGAGAGAGAGAGAGAGAGAGAGAGAGAGAGAGAGGGCGAGGGACAGAACGCCGCTCGACTCCACGTTGAATCCCCTCGCGGATCAGCATCCAGTACTCGTACCACTACGACGGATCCGATAACACACGGCCGAGAGAGTCCTCTCTCCTCGATCCTTCCTCCGTTTGTCCTAACCGGTTCGTTACGAGTAACGATCGTTTAGGAAGAAAATCGATCGCGATTTCATCGCGCGTGCCAACGCGTTATCGTCGATCCAATCAAATTTTGGATGATACGAGAAATAATCTTTTCGTCGGTAGTTAAAGTCAACAAAGTCTAATGAGTTTATAAAACGACGCGAATCGATCTTTTAACCGTGTGTCGCACGGAGTATTATTTTCTTTTTTTTTTGTCATTAGTGTTGATATTTTCGTGTCAAGGAGAAAGATGCCTTTTAATAGGATTCTTTCGTTAGCCGTCCTTGTCGAAGGAACGCGAGAAACGTCGGAAAACGGTCCACGTGACTCTCCATCCGATCGAGCTACGTGCTCCGATAATATCGATATTAAACGACGAAGTAAAGACAAAGAAGGAAACTATACGCTTTCGTCGTATGCTTAGAGAATAGCGGAGACGAGTGTTTTTACAGCGTGTACAGATGGATAGGCTGTTCCGATGGAAAAGCCACAAGGCGCACGATGTCGTGAGTACGCTTTTATGTATTTCACCAAGCATCCCATTCGCATTTTATTATGCATTAAAAAAAAAAAGAAAAAAAAAAAAGAAAAAAAGATAAAAAGTAAAAGAAAAAATGTAGATCCCGGGGATCTCGAATTTTTTCTACGACAAATGAAATTATGCATGCATCAGACAGTTTGGAATAGTTCTTGAAAATTTTATACGGGGACTTTGAAAATTCAGAACGAATTGAATGTTTACGAGCGGCAGCTTTTGTACCGTAAAATGAATTATCCTCGAACGTATTACTCTCCGATGGGCGAACAAAACACGCGCGCGCGCATATTTGAATTTCGAGAAAGGATACGCTCCGCAGGCAACTCATTTATTATGCAAATAATCATACAAGGAATAGATTGATATTACACGGAACGTTTGACCGAATGCAAATGAAACACATTCGCATATAAAATAATCGCATTTATTTCAAGCGTAAAACATTTATAGATGAAATGTTAAAAGAGATAAAGTCATCGAGATCTTTTAAAATTCTTTTCGTCCGTTCAGTGATCCGACGAAGATATTTAAAGGTAGAATCATCTTCGATAATATTCGAGTCTCATCGTGATAAACTTTGTCGTAGTTTAAATGTCGTCTGAGACGTTGAAACAATTAAGACGATAGGAAAGCGCAGTCTAGTCGAGGAATAGTTTAGTCATTCTTTTTCATTTCCTGTCAAAACGAGGGAAGAATATTTTTCGTGAAACGATCGATCAAAGTTAATTTTCGAGTTTGGGAAGCTACGATAATCGGTGAAAGGTCCGCTAAACGATCGATAAAAAGGATAGAGGGAAGAAGTCGAAGTGTACATACCGTCGAGACTCTCGACGTTAAATTCATCTTCTTGACTCGGAATGTTAAATGCAAATCGTATGTAAAGCGTTCCACCGGCTCTTGTTTTCCCCCTTCCCTTACTCATGGCGGCATTTAAATATCGCTGTTAAGCTCTCCACACGCACTCCTGTTCTTCTTTCTCTTTGTAAGCCAGTTCGCGCGGCATCGCGCGAATCGCTTTCCATTGCTTTTTGCGATGAACATTTTAGCCGGCGCGGAGATGCGACGAATTTATGCTAATTTTTTTTTATCCCACGGAAGTCCATTACAGTCGTTTTTCTCGCTAGGATTCATATTGAAAGACACGAAGGAACGGAAATATAAAGACCATTGTCTTTACTTGAAATAGGATCGTTGGTGAAATGAACGACTTTTCTTGAGAGAACTTCGTTCTCTCTTCTTCATCATCTTTCGGTAGGCAAATTAAACGGAAAGACGGTCTTACGGTTGCGAGTAATAAAGGTTCGAAGGTCTTGCTGAAAATAAACCGGCGCCAGGCTCGTTTCAGGTTTCTCTCTTTCGACCCGTGTTCTTCTCGAAGAAAACACGGGCCACAAGAGTCGTAGTTTCACGGAAAATCTTTGGCGAGAGTAAATCTTGTCTCTTTATCTTTCTTCCGTTTCTTCTTCTTCTTCTTTTTTTTTTTCACCCTTCGCACAAGTAAATTGGCATGCCGAGTGGACGAGAGAGTCTCTGCTCTTTTCATTCGCGTTGCTTACCTACGGACGAGAGATTTGTTTTCCCACGAAAGATTAAATAGGATCGACGATGTTTTTCTCGAGAAAAATATCCCCAGTCATTTTTATCGAACGTGGAATCGATTTGGCCGTTCGCGGTGCTTTATTTCCGTTTATCCAGACGGCAACCGGCCCAACGATTCTCGACGGAAGATAAAAGTTAACGGAAGACGTGCTTAATTGCGTCCACGGGTTTCGCGTTACAGGAAGAGACTGTTTATTCGACGGGACCTAATTATCCTGTTTCTCTCTCTCTCTCTCTCTCTCTCTCTCTCTCTCTCTCTCTCCCTCCGTTTCTCTGTCAACCTTCCACGTTGTGAGCTTACACGTTGCGTACATATAACGAGGAGTCGCATTAGACGCGGCACTGCGTCGAAAACGTGACGATGCGTCGTGGCTATCTTCAACAAGAGTCAGTCGTGCGTGTATTCGCGTATACGTACGGTTCATCGTTAACGAACTTTCTTGCTATCTTTGGCTGTTCTTCGTAGAAAGGAAGAGCATCAATCGAGTTTGCCAGTTAACTTTCTTCCTTAATATCGTTCGTACATTCCTAATTCACGTGATGAGTCTTATAAATAATTATACGATTTATCTTATTATCGCTTCTTACATTGAATATTTTTCTAATAATATCTTCTCAAGGAATTTATCACGTTCCATTTAAGATCTCTATTATCTTAATTTTATCCGTATTATGTTAGGCGTACATGCATAGTTTAAGTCGTCGAGAGAAGGTTCTCGAGCGCGCACACATAGGCGCGTGCACTCGATAGAACATCGCCGAGTCAACATTTTGTCGTGTGTTCGAAGGTACGAGGCATTGTGTGCTCAGCGTGTACGACGCTCCTGGTTGATTAAGCGCCGTATAACACACACCGTGTACACACGCTCGAGCGCGGGCGAGCAAGCTCTCGCACATTATTTACAGCTAATGGCTCAAAACGCGGAAGTCCGCCGGCTATATACGGCTTTTGCGCGAACGTCCATCGAACGCCGGAGAACGTTTCTTTTCGCCTTAGAACGTGTCTTTCGTGCTGACCACGCCACCCGGTAAAACGATAGATATGTACTGCCCTCCCCCTCCCCTCTCTCTCTCTCTTTCGCGCGCGCTCATCCTTCTCTCATGAAACCTAGCTCTGGGTATCCTCTAGAATCTTAATAGGCGTGAATCTTGCTCCTTTGTCTCGATTTACCTCTATCTTCGAAGGGATTCATCGACCGCTTCACACAACCACGCGCATAGTCCTTTAGACTATGTCCCATGAAATTCGGTTTCACGAGAGATTTACGCGCAAGATGTTACCTTGTAATCTCGTTCCATTTTGCGTAGTCGCCTACGAAACTTGCCCGGCAATATTCGTCCGACGAAGCAGCGGAAAATAGAAACTACTTGATCGATCCCTTCGAATATTCTTCGAGCGAACGCTTCCAGGAGATAGAACACCCTTACACGTAGTTTGGAACTCTACGGCGCACCCCTTTTTGCCGTGAAATTATTCGAGCGACCGGCGGAAATTGGGTGAGCCAATCGACGATCTCCTACAAATCGCTTTTCCAGCTGAGATACGCCTACGTAAAGAGACAACCAGAAAGGATTACCGATCGACCAATGAAACTTTTCACCTTACGAATTCCTTTGCATCTTACGATTATTTCAATCGAATATATTTCGTAACAATTTCGCGATTTCGTATTGTGCCACGTTCGGAATATTAATCGAAGGAGGACAGACTTTAAAAGTATTTTTCTCTTTTTGTTACAGGGTCTCGATAATGTGAGCTCGGCAACCCTCAGGCCCTTCAACTCGGACATCAATACTCCGAGAATCGACAGCTACAGGTTTTCTATGGCCAATCTCGAAGGTAAGAAGCTATTGGTCATTTACCATTACGATCGATCCATCGAACGATTTATCCTCTTTTTTCGGTAACGCGTAAGGGTGGATCGATAAAAGGAAAATGGACTGTATGTCATATTTAGACGAAATCGAATTAGAATTTTTCTATCGATCGCGAATGTTCGTAATCTTTGAACAACGATTGAACGAGCGGAGGTTATACGATCTATAAATATTAATTGTAGATGATTGTTTTCTTCGAAACAACGTTGGATCGTTCGAAGAGCATTATCCGTCAAAGCGTAGAAAATCGACGGCAGACGGCGATATTAATATTTCTATTTCTGCATGATTACGAGGCTGAACAACATGAGACGTTTGCGTGGGTAGAGAGACTCTAGACAACGCTCTTTCTACAATATTAGTTCCCAATAACGATGTTTTGCTGCCATAAATCAGCGTTATCGGCCAACTCGTACACGTAATGACCACTACTCGAAGCTCGAACGTTGAACAATTTGTTGTCGGAGTGGACGATCCTTATACCTACATACATGTGTTTCTTTTTTCTTTTCTTTTTTTTTTTTCCATAGAATAAGATCTTTTCGCTACGTTTATCAACAATTTTTCCATGTCTATGATCTAATCGCGAATCATTGCTATTTGCAAAAGTTGCTCGTATTTTTTCAAAGTAGAATAAGAAGAACGGAACGAGCACCGTGTCATTTAATATTAGCGAGTTCAAGGCGAGCAAGAGTCGGGACTTTATCCAATATCTTTCAAAGTACAAGCTCGAACAGCAGCGGTAACAGCGGCAAGAGGGACTCGGACAAAAATCTTTCTCGATGCCCGGCGTCGGCTTTCACGTCGTATCTGCGGATTTATGCTCGACGATACCGCATTTCACCCTTGGTCCCTCTCTGCCTCTCGCTCAGCCCACTCCCTGCCGCAGCGTTGCGGCAGTCGATAATCTGCCATAGCCGACGGCCTGCGGTTTCATGACCCCTCCTTTTGTACTTTGCTCTCTCCCCCCTCATCCTCCCTCTCTTTCTCGCCAATCCTTCTTCCTTTCCTTTTTCGTCTTCTTTTCACCTACTAAAACGACTTTCTCTCTCTGTCTTTCTCACTCTCAGCATTATCTCTCTAAGATACAACGACATCGTTTTTCTTTTCCCAAATCCGCGAGCATGAAAAACAAGCTCCTTGGGCTTTTGTCCAACGCGTATGTTTCTTTTTACCAGATTCTTTCGAACGCTTTATCTTAACATCTCTTATCTTCGACGAAAGGGCAACTTAAATATTTATACCGATAATATTTTCGTCGTTCGTCCAATGTACGATCTTATCGAGTCTAATACTCGCCAGTATCGAGTCAGTTTTTCTTCTCACTTTTCTGTCCCTTTCTTTTCATCTTTTACCTTTTTTCTCGTTCGATACTTTCGTATTGTTCACCTACGCGCGATTCGTTCTCTTTCATCGAGAATGCGCGTACGAAAAAGGTCGAGGGATAATAGCGATCGGCTTCGATGCTCGTTCGATTCGCGAGTTCGCTCGAGGGCGGACAATCGATACGATAATATATTGTGTTTCTCGCCGCGACGATGAAGAACTGGCTCGACTGCACATATATAGAATATACGTGGATGGTTCTATACACGTAATACAGAATTTATTCTGTCTTCGTAGTGAGAAAGAGAAAAGGGACGTGCTTATTATTTCTCTTCGTTCACGATCGAGAAACTCGGATGAAAGAGAGAAAGAAACAGAATCGCCTAACAGAATAAACTGGTTGGTCTGAATTTAATATCGGAGAACGATATATTTTCTCTTCCCCCCCCCCCACCCCCCCCCCCCCCTCCTCTCCCCTACCGCGGAAAAATTTATGCTCTTCGATGTTTCGTCGTAAAGCTTTGGTAATAGAATTACGATTCCGCGGACCCGTTACCACTTTACGTTAATTTTCATCGAGTCCACAAAGGCGTTCCTTTTTTTTTCTTTTTTTTTCTTCATTCCGATCGAACATCGAACTTCTTTCGAGAGGCATATAGACTCGTGCAGTACGAGAGGAGACGAAAGATTAGCTCTCGTCGGTATCCGTAGACGTTTCCACGAAACGAGACCGTTATCGACGCCAAGAGGCGCCGATTCGCGGAGCGTAAGAATCGCGACTGATAGATAAAACGTGCCTTCAATTACGAGCTCGCGGCGTCTTGGCTCCTCGTAGAAATTTAATCAATCATCTCTCTTTCTCCTCGTTTACTCTCTCGCGTGCGCGCGTATTAAAATAGCTTCGAAGCTATTACGCTAGCGTCCCTTGAATCTGGCATGCTGCGCATCGCTATGGAATGGAAAAGAAGTAGCGATGCGCAGCATCTCCTTATTTACCTCCATCTCCTCTTCTTATGCTCCTTCCATTTCGCTCCTCTCCTGGCATTCTTCAGATAAGGTAACGTTGAATTCCACAGCTTGTTTCGTGTCTTCCTCCTCCTCCTCCTCCTCCTCCTCCTCCTCCTCCTCCTCCTTCTCTTCTTTCTCAAGCATTCCGGAACTTATTTACCACCGACGCCTCGGAGAACGGTTCGCTCGGACGAAACTGCGATCCCTTTGAAAAGCCAACGAGATCCTATGTCTCGATCGAGTCTCCGAGATCTAGTCTCTGATCTACGACGAGATCTCGTCGTTGTTAGTTTTCCCGTTGGCAGATGCTCGTTAATTATTTAAAATGTTTAATTTCTTTCGTTTCGTAAAAGAGATATTCGATGTATGGAAATAAAACGCTTCGATTACGTAGCCAACGGTTATTTTGGGAAAAAGGAGTCGATTGCTTTTCCCGTGGCCTTTTGATCGGTCTACCAAAGGAGACGCGTAAAGAGAGAGATAGAGATAGATAGATAGATAGAGAGAGAGAGAGAGAGAGAGAGAGAGAGAGAGAGAGAGAGAGAGAAAGTTCCGCTTCGATCGAACGCTCGTGTTTTTTGCAAAGCTTTTAAAAACGACATAAAAGCCCGCGCTCCTGATAAAGTGCAACGTCGAGTCGGAGAACGTGCGCTGCTCCTTTATGCTCGGTAATATAGCGAAACGATACTGCGGAAATTTTCTCTCTCTCTCTCTCTCTCTCTCTCTCCTTTGGTGGAAAACGCGTTTTCCTAGCCAACTCATTTTCAAGTCGATTCTTACGCGACTTCACTTCGATTACACTCGTTTATACGAGTACGCTCGAGAACGTAATAGGATCGCGTCTCGACGATAACCTTCGCTCGTTAACAACGCCGAAAGCCGGTTTTAAGCTTGCGCACTTTACAAAGAGTAAAGTATTTTTTCTCGAAATACGAAGAGTCTTAATTAAGAGATATACAAATTCTTTCCCCTTTTCTCTGCCAATTTTTTTTTCTTACGCCTGTAACATTTTATTCGGTCGAACGGGCTATGAAGTAACACATTGTTTGTTCTCTTTAAAAATTTCGATCGATTCGTCCGAGGTCCATTAATTTCGAGCGACACTTTTGTATGCACGCTAACCGGTTCAGACATTTTTGCATGCACAAGACCGTATATACATCGTCCGAGATACTTTTAACGGACGTATATACGGTAACTCACGGAGGCTTGCTCGCGATTACCGTGTTACATCCTTTAACCGGTAAGTCGAGGTGAAAGTGACAGTCCGTTAATATTAATGTCGTTCGAACTTGCCCTCGGTAATCGATTGGTCAAACTATAAAGAGACTCATCTCTTGAACGTACGTTCCTCCCGTAAAATATTTTTCTTTGAAAAAGTGAGCGCTTGTTTTTCATCTCCATCCGTGATTACCACTTTTTTTTTTACGATCGATGAACGAAACTTTTATCGCAACAAGTACTTTCGTTAAACGCTTCTTAAATCTTTATCTGCTCGCGCATTTTCGCGTGTTTTATCGATTCCTTGATAAAGGGAAGCAGACCTTTCGAGGAAGCCGCCTAAGATAAGATCTATGCGTGCGCATTACACGCCCAGCGTGACTCGTAAGATCGCCGATATTATATCAGATGGAGTTTCCCGAGTGAAAGGAATAAAGGAGAACGCCCACTCGACGCTCCGCAACTTCTATAATCGATCGTCTTTCGTGATCTTTTCGAATATTTTTCAGAAATCATTGGTAAAGCACTTATTCATAAACGATTTCTATCGGTCCTTTTCTATCGGCGAAGATCCCCTATGACTTCTCTTTCGTTTCTTCTTTTTCTTTATTTTTTGTTTTGTTTTTTTTTTTTTTTTTTTTTTTTTTTTTTTTTTTGTTTAACAAAGATTCCCACGCGATAGAACATTTTGCGGCAAATTTTTGCCACTTTTAAGAGAGTTTTACGATCGTCTGCGCCGAGCAGGTGGGCGACTACACCGAGCAGTGTTGATCGCAGCGGATCCATACTTCGAACGAGACACGGTAGATACCAACGGAGTACTTTACGATCTTCTTATCGCGCGAAACAGACACCCTATCGATTCGAGGCAATTTAAACGGCGCGTGCGACTTCGATCCAACTAAATTATTGATTTTATCGTGCCACAGTTCTCCCACACTTTTCATATCGTCTCTTTTACGTCGCACCGTATGAGAAAACTCTTTAAAAAAAAAAAAAAAAAAAAAAAAAAAAATCAAACGTTCCCGTTCAATCGAAATCAATTAATGGATCTTTGATATTTTATCTCTGACATCGTGAAACACACTCGACGTCGCCATAATGATGGCTATTTAATTTAAGAGCAAATGTCCGATTTCCCCTTCGAATTGGAACGAGCGATCGTAAATTTAACCGAGTATTCCGTCGATGGATCGAACGACGTCGGATTCCGGAACGACGAGAGAATCCGAAGCGTTCTGGATCTAACGTCGTCGGGGATGCTGGACGTCGTTTGTGATACTCTCCACTTCTCTCTAGGTACGAGCACGGATAGAAGGGTTTCCCATTTCTATCGAGACAGGTAATAACAATGGAAACTCTACTTTTCAGGGGTCTTCGAATTCCAGGACGTTGAGAGTTTCAATGATCCTTTTTTTCTTTTCATTCGAGAGGAGATGTTTACGATCGTGTCGTTAAATGGATCAACGTCGAACGATTCGTCACGATACGAGCTCGGGCATAAATAAATCGACCAACCCCCACCCCACCCTCCTCGCACTCTCTCTCTCTCTCTCTCTTTTTTCTCTCAGACAAAGAGAGCACGTCGTCTCGTCTCGTAACGAGAAATGATTTATGAGAAGCCTTGGAATACTTATGCATCCGTCGCGTCGTGTCATTAATTAAAGAGAGTCATGTTGATCGCAACTCGACGGAGGTAAACCTGTATTTTTTCACTACGCGTGCTCGTTAAAGCGCTAAATTAAAGAGGAAAGAATTCGTTTCCGATAGAAATTCAAACTGAAAAGAAAATAACTTTTATCTCCCACTAATGTAAGATTCTATTCTTTCATTCGAGCACCTTTTTAAGTTTGCTCTTCTCTTGTACCTTTCTTCGTCTTCTTTTCTTTCTTTTTTCTTTTTTTTTTTTCTTTTTTTTTTTCTTTTTTTTTTTCCCCCGAGAAGCGCGAGCCACTTTGTAAATCGAACGAAAGTGCTACTCGTCGTTCGTTCTTTCCATCTTCCACGAACTTTCTCATCTCGTTTTCTTCGACTCGTCGGGTCTACGCGTCTTCGTCACCTTTTCTTCCTTTTATGGTTCGCTAATTTATTCTCTTCGAGAAATCATTTCTTCTCACGCGACAGCACGACCGACAGCGAGTAAGATCGAGGTAGAAATTGCTGGAAGCTTGCTCTCTCTCTCTCTCTCTCTCTCTCTCTCTCTCTCTCTCTCTCTCTCTCTCTCTCTCTCATCCTCTTCCTCTTGATACGAAGCGCAACCGGTCGTTGTATTAGATTTCAACGTCTCCCGGCAAATCGCATCGTCGACTTCTTTTCGATCTTCCGCCTTTTCACGGATAATCCTCTTCTAAGCCTTTATCACCGGGTACCATTCTTAAACATCGCGCTGGCAACTTCGTCGACATTTCCTTTACCTCTGGGCTGAAAGGATATCGGATCTTCTCGAGATCGGAAAGACTAATTTCTGATTTTCTAGGATTACCCGGAGAACGCCGGATGGACGATTAACTCGATCAAGTCGCTAGGATCGCTGTCGCAAAATCTTCAAAGATCGTCTGATTGAAATCGGAAAAAAAAGGAAAAAATCAGCGCAGACATGTACATCGTAATAAATCGGCACGTTTGTCAGCCTTATTACTAGGCTCGAATACCTCGCAGAGATAGAAATTTACAATTCGTACCGTACGTCGAGCGTGTTACGGTATGACAATGAACGCGAACGAACCAGCTACGGAGAAACTCGCTTCGGGCACCGCTCGCAAAAGTGATTACACGAGATTAGCGTACGCTTACGACAGCTCTAAACCGTTCGTCATTGTGTTCTCTTGCAGTCGTCATTAGGGTCGCGTTTTGACGCTAGGTGCAAACGTGGAATAACGATTTACGCTGGCACCTTCCAGTAGAGACTTTAAGTTTATTACGTTCGCCATTTAATCTAATTGCAGATAGTAATCGTTGTTATTTCTCACCTTTTTCACCGTTCGTCAATTTTCCTCTTTGTCGTTTTATTTTATTTCATTTCTTTCTTCGCGTTCCAATCTCCTCCCTTCAAGCAGAGAATGTTATATGTATTTAATTATTTATGAACAAGTATTACGTCAATTCGCGTAATCGTCGACAAAAAGGCGTAACTATCGAATTAAATTTTACCTCGGTAAATTCTGAGTCCCGTTTTTGCGATTTTCCGCGCATCCCGTGGCACGCTTTTTCTAAATCGCTTGCGTGTGCACGCGATCTCGTTGCGCGAATGCATCCGTGCGCGACTACGAGTCGAATAAAAGTGTCTATGTTCGTGACCGTGGGCGGGGTTCATTAGTTGATTAAACAAACCGAGGGTAGCGCGTTCACGCGATTTCAAATCGACCTTCTTCCTTTCGTTTTCACCTTTAACACGAGCGTAATTTAAAGGGCAACTACGAACGCAACGATAACTTTTAACAACGCCTTTTTGTCACGATAAATCGCTAGGATCGAGGATCGTCATTCAATGTCGGTTTTAATCGACGATCGAACGGAATAGAGATAAGCGAAATCGATATTATAAGTCGGTCGGATCATTATCGGAACTATTAAAGTGCTGACGGGAAAATAATAAAGCGATTATAAATTTTTATCTTCGATCATGATCATGTAGGATCTGAATTATTAGCACGTACACGTGGTATCGATATACCCTGCGACAAAGCGACGATTTGATCATCGACGATAACGAAAAATCCGTTCAGAATAGACAGCAGTATCGGCAAATTGCTGCGGTAATTGCGACATTCAGATCGCTTGGCTATGAGTATGCACCTTTCATTGTCATCGTCATTTGCCTTGCGCGAGCTAAAGCTTGCCAATTAAGTAGACGATCACGGGAATTATTGTTAGCGAGTGGAAGTCGAAAAGAGAGAAAAACCGATCTCCGGGAAGGTAGACGAAAACGGATGATTTTGTGTCAGCGTTTTAACTGACTGACGTCTTGCGTGTTGGAAAATTGTGAAACGTATTCTAGAATCTAGCGTATTTCGCTTTCAACGCTATCACTTCGATGTTAAATATATTGTACGTTTTTAACGTTATGCATCTATGCGAACCAAAGTGCCAAGTCCAACGAACGAAAGCGGTTCAATGTTCTCTCCCTACCCGAGAAATACGTTTCACGAAGAACTCGTACTTAACGACGCTTTGCACCTGTTGCAATTGCATACATAATAGCGATTAAAGTAGACGATAACGGTACGCCGATAAGATCTACTACTTGAGGAATCTACTACTTGATGAATCGTATTCGTGAAAAATAATATCCAAAGGAACTGTCAATATTGAAATATGCGCACATGATTTTGCGCGGCTCTATAAAATCCGAGATAAAGAGAGAGAGAGAGAGAGAGAGAGAGAGAGAGAGAGAGAGAGAGAGAGAGAGAGAAAGGGATCGCGGCGGTGCGGCTTTGAAAATTAGTTCCGGCAGCGTTCCGTTTGCGGCAGGGAATTAGCTACGAATGATTCGAACGTTTCTGTATTGCGTCCTTGACGAGTATTGCAATGATTTAGTCGTTTTGTCTTGCGGTATCATTTTTTCATTGTTTTCTCGGTTGTTCTATCGAAATATTATTCAGAGGGGCATATCGAAGGAATGGCAATAAAGGGAAGCATAGAGGCGGAAAGTTCGAGAGCGCGAATGAATCGTTTGGGAAAATGGCTCGGTTTTCTTTGGATACTCTCGCGTCTCTGGAGGGCTCTCGAGGCAGCGGCGTAGCTCGCGTTCGATTATTCGGATTCGGTATTGTTTGATTTGCGCTCGAACGTTACTCAAACACACTTAATACGCTCGAGGCCTCTTTTCACGTAGACGAACGTGCGCGGTGGGCTCGATAAATACGCGTTATGTCGCGACTCAACGCGCGTGCGCTTGACTCTTTTGAAAGAAACTTCGCCTACAATCGAGTTCTACGTTCGATTTCCGAATCGGTCGAGCTCGAATCATGTTTCACGAGAGAAAGATTTACAAACTTTTGCATAGTCATTCGTCAAAAGTCGCAGCCTTATCCGAGAGACGAGAATAATAATATCATGACATTGTACGAAATGCAAATTCTACGCAAAAAGTTGACCGTCGAAAAAGGAAGAAAAAGAAAAAAATAAAAAACACTTAAAAGACGTCGCAAAGCGTGTTCGCAAGACCGTCTCGAGATTTTAAAATCGTCTAGAAATAGCGAGGTCGTCGGAGATCTCGCAAGGATTTTCTTTTGCTTATGGTAAGACAGAAGGAAACCGACTTGAAAGAATTGCCGATAAAAGGCGCGCTCAGACGTGAATCGTCCTTATTACTTCTTTTTCTTATTCTCTTTCTTCTTGCTTGCGATCGATGTGCTGCTCGATCGCTTCGATTCGGAAATAATCGAGTTAATCGCAATGACGATGAGATTCGATCGTATTACGATGGAAATCGAAAGGATAATCTTGCGAAATCGCCCCTTTAGAATTCGCGTTTTCTCGTCGTTCGAATAAGTACGGTCATTTTCTTCTTTTGATCGAATATCGGTGAAAAGCGATGCGCATAAATGTCCTTTGAAATGTCTCGATCGATTATGCGACTTGTCGAAGTGAATTATTTTATAGAAACGTTCGCGACAAAAGATAAGGGACGAATCGAAATGTTATGCGAATTGACTCATCGTCCCGCTCAATAATAAAGTTATCGGAAAGATTTGTATTGCGAAGAAAAATGTTAGGAAAAAGATAGACGAAAGAAAGAATAATCGAGCAGGCGCCTTTGCCCGATAATGTATGACTCCGGTTCGATTAATATGGGTTATTCTAGCTTATCGAAGTAACGCGCTTGCATTCGCATAATCGCGAGAAAGAGAGAGGGTGAATGAACTTGGGTGGTGATCGAAACTCGCCTTGTACTCGTCGGTGCCGACTGTCGGAGCTACTACAAAAATCGACGAATAATAACGATCTAACGTTTTGCACGATCGATCGCGGTTACGACATCGACGCTCGATCTTTCTTTTCTCATGATTCTCTTCGATCTCTCGATAATCGTCCTTGAATCCAAAAAGAGTCTCGTCACGTAGATAGGACGTTCGAGATAAGTATCAGTGTTCTTTGTTGGCGAGCGTCCTCGTAAAGAAAGACGTGTCTCTGTCTCGTCGTTACCGTTCGAGATTGGAGAACTCTGTCGATACGATGATTTCTCTAATACCTTGTCAAAATATTCGAAGGAAATTTTAGATATCGTGTCAGACCGCTATATACCGCTACGCGTTTACAAAATTTCTCTGTAAATCATCTGACGCAAGTTGGAGGGAAAAAAAAAAACAAATTCTGTGATCCATTTTTCAAAAGAAACTTTCAAACGATCCATTCGATAGCTGTGTGGCGCGTCGGTAGACAAACAAAAACAAAAAAAAAAAAAAAAAAAAAAAAAGAAGAGAGAACGAAACGAAAGCTATGATCGAAAAAGCTCCTATGAACAAAAAGCTTGGATCATCGTGAACGATTTATTAGGATTTTTACGTTGGTTCAATTTATCCGGTCGATTCGTTTGGACAACGGACGAATTATTCCGAACGCGTATTCCGCTTGCTCTCCGACAGGCATCCTTCGTAATTCGTCGAATCGCCACTGGCGCCCACACTTCAATCAATACAAATTTTCTGCTCCGTCAAGTCGCCTGCCACTAATATTACGACGTTGGAACGAGCTGCGCCCACGCGTTTCACACGTTGGAGCTTTTCTTCGATCATTATGTGCGCTATTAAAGAGTTACAATTAATATAGCACTTTATATATATATATATATATATATATATATATATATATTTGTCTTTTAGTTATAACAAAGCATAATTTAGAAAAAGTCGCATTTAATCGGTCGAACGATCCAGGCTTAGAAGAGTAACGATACCGGTGGTGGTTGATAATAAACAGACAGGGCTTGCACAAGTGTTATTCGCGTGTGCATCGTTCGGGTTGAAGAGTGTACTCGCTTACGTAGATAAAAGAGAGAAAGAAAAAGAGAGAAGAACGGTGAAGCATGTGTGTGGCAACGCGTTCGTTCACACGAACGCTATAGAATTGTACCAACACGCAAGCGCGAAGGCGCGTCCGCGTGGAAAACTCGGGGCAGGAGGCGAGAGTGTTCACCTTAAGGCCTTCAGTAGAACGTTGTCACGCGCGCTGCGCGTATCTCTACGTATCAGTCTACTCTTGTATTTTCTTTGAACGCCTTATCAATTTTCTTTTCGATCCTCGATTTTATCGAGCATCGATTATTCTAATTCCTCCCGGATATTAATCCCTCGAACAATTGCCGTGGCTCTGTCGCGCTTTTGTTTCGTCGTTTATTGCACGTGCTTGGATACAAAATGGCAGAAAGAAAAACAAAAGCGTAGCTGGATTTATCATTCATCGCTGTGTTATCTCATGGTTGTTTTGTCCTCGATAGTGTTCGATAGTGTTTCACGGCGATGTTGATCAGCAGCAACAGCACCAACAGCAACGGAAATAATCTCAGAGGATCGCTTTCCATTTCGTACGATTCTAGAATGCTGACGAACTTTGGCAGCAACGACAGCATACTCGGTTATCTTACTGTCAAAGGTAAACGATACTTCGTCGATTCGATAATTCGCCGTATCCTTCAAATCCCATTAGTCGATGACCGAATGATAGTACGATCGTATACACGAATCTCGTGTTTGAATGTGTTATCGGTCGTAATCCATAATATAAAAAAAGCATCCGAAAATCAGAAGTATTTCGTTTGGACGGATGAACCCGTTGGGTCATCGACACGATTCGAAACATGGGAGGACCTTTCTTTTGGGTATCGCAAAATCAATTAGCGCCTTATCGTCTTTCTTTATTCTATACCAACGTAACAACCACTATCGCGTTTAATGTTTTTCGTATCGAGCAGAGAAAGGTATTTTTGTTTTTTTTTTCTTTATAGTGGAAAAAATCAATAATCGTCGGCGAGACTCTCAAAAAAAAAAAAAAAAAGAAAAATAATAAAAATGCACGTTTTACCGAGCCTTCATAGACCATAATTTACATCGTAGTCGTAAGCCGACTTAGCGCGTTTAACTTTTCTCGGAATATACGTCCATGGTCCGTACTCTTCATCGAAAACAATGTTTGCCGATTTGTTCTTCCAAGATCTAAGATTTTCCTCGTAACTCAAAATCCGTCGACGAGAGAGCCTCGCGTTTTATTATTAGCGACAACAAATATCTCTTCCACGAAGAGGTGTGTACGGACGATCCGTAGAAACCCGCGTAGCCAGATATTTTTGAATTTCGATTAGTTTCCGCACGATAACGTTCAATGCGGACGATCGGTGTTACGCGAGCCGTAAGGATATTTCTACCTCGTTTGGAACATCGTGACTCACGTGCCCGAAGTCGCTTTTGTGTCAAGAAAGCAAGCATCCTCGTACGGAATACGAAGGAGAGAGACTTCTTTCGAGCGACTCGCGCCGAACGACGTCATCCTCGTACTTTCGAATGGTTTCAGGCAAAAACGATGACGATGACGACGACGACGACGACGACGACAACGACAACAACGACACGTTCCCCTTGGCAGCGTAACGTTTTCTTAACGGTTAACCGCTTGACGATCTCCTGTCGTTCGTTTTTCCTTCACATGCTTACGCGTAACTATTAGTAAAACAAATGAGGAGTCTTCTCGTTAACGTTATCGCCGTTGAGCCGACGTGGAAAGTGCAACGAGCGAGCAACAACCGTCGCGTTCCGCTCCGCTTCCGGTTTCCATTTCATTCATAATACATTCAACGGAACGCGTCCTATTATTCGTACGTCGACTTTGAGATATCTACTTGCACGGGAATCGTACTTTCGATCGTATATATTATTGAACGTTAACGCGCAGCAAAGATCACCATGCACCCGGATATTAAATTATTTTCACTCGGCGAAGCAGGATACGGCCCTGCGAACCGAGCTTACGAACTTTGTAACGTCGATCGAGCTCACTCGTTTAATACGAACTAGAAAGAGAGAGAGAGAGAGAGAGAGAGAGAGAGAGAGAGATATGCGGAAGCCGATTGTACGATATATTCTCTATCTCTCTCGACGATTGATTCTCTTTCGATCGAAAAGAATTTATTATCGCGACGCAACGAGTTCGAATTTCTTCGACAAAAATGCTTTCGATTCGACTTTACATTTTTCCACAGAATTTTCTTCTTCGTCGTTTCGAGCGAGATATCGTGTCACATTCCATACGACTATCGTCATCTTACGGGAGTCGAGTATCGCCGACGTGACAGAAATTATATTTTCCGACGTCGTTTACGTACAGAACGAACGAATCGAGCTAGAAAGCGTCGACCGATCGAAGTTACTCGAAGAAATTTATCTCTTATTACGAACGACAGCTTTGAAATTCGCATCGTCGCGATATTTTCTATCGCAAAGTAGAACGGGTTGCCGTATAATAGGAAGTAAATCGTATAAATTTATGATCTAAGCTCCGGGGTACGCTTTGCCTTTGGTCCGTCCTCGTTGTCGGTGAGAGAAGATAGCGGAAGAAGGAGGATGCATAAAACGTTCCAGGAGAAGGAAAGAACGACTTTGAGTAAGCAAGCACATCGGCCGTCATCGTCGAAACCCACACGCGTGCCCCGTCGGTCGATCGCTCTCTCGAACTCGATGGAATCTAACGCCCTCGCATAGCTTGGATGTGAAACGAGCTTAATTTTGTTTTCCACGAAGGCATCGTCAGCACGATGTCTCGCAAATGTGTCTATCCCATAATAAATTCTTTCCTAATCCTGTACGTGTACACCTCTTTCGATCGTTCGAATCTCGTCTCGATCAAATTTCGACGGGTAAACTTCATTTCTTATTAGGACAAACGATCTATTCACGGTCGAAGGAGTTTGCCCGAACGTACAATGTCTCGTTGGGAGGTTGATGCTCGCGTTTCATCCTCGAGCACGTGCTAATTTCGTTAATTATACTAACGAACTCTACGGGCCTCTTGTTATCACGTGCGATTAACAATCCGCGATAATTACTACGCTACGCGGCACATCTAGGACCGGCGAGTTTTTGACTAGATAATTTAGTTCTAATAATATCGGTCTAGTGTACGTACAAGTTTTACAATTTAACTTTGAAAATTGTAAAGAGTCCAAAAAAATAACTTAATAATCGTATCTCTTTTATGTCCAAGTTCGATTTATATCATCGTTCATCCCGATAGATAAAATGTTTCAGATTTCTACTAGCTTCCCGGAACGTTCCTCATCGCATATGCTTCCTCATTTACGCTCATCAATCAATTTGCACACATTTCCGCGATTCACTCGGGGCCTCTCGCTATATCAGAGGAGAAGATTACGATTCGTAAAAATTCTAGAATCACACGTTCTGCCTTTGCGTTTATCGAGCTGTCGGCTCGAATGCACGGCGATCGCTTTACACCGTTCGTCGAATATTTCG
Organism: Vespa velutina; assembly: GCF_912470025.1. Lineage (NCBI taxonomy): Eukaryota > Metazoa > Arthropoda > Insecta > Hymenoptera > Vespidae > Vespa > Vespa velutina. Next base: position 3,482,420 of record NC_062210.1, read on the forward strand.
TAAGGAATTCTTGGCTAATCTCGTAAACGTGCGATTATTAGAGATTGATGTCGCGGACTTTGCCAGTAAAATAGTCGAGAGATAAAGGTGAATTTCTCGTTGGTAATCGTTATTCTTCTTTTTTTTTCTTTTTTTTCTTTTTTTTTTTTTCTTTTTTTTTCTTTTTTCGTTCTCTTCTATCGACCGATTAACAAGTAAGCGGGATTTGCGGCGTTGTGGGAGTCCTCGTTTCACGCTGGAACGAGCAATCGTCCTCGTTCGTTCGCGCGGATGCCAAACACGAACATAGAAATGCCCGGCAATTAGTGCAAAACTGGTTTTCTTCGAAGGGATCTCTCGCCCATAAGTCGACTCTGAGCAGCGAGAGTCACCGATCCTCTTTTACCGGCATCTCCCTCCCCTCCATCTTCATTAACTTCATTCTATGTTATTGGAACGCGCAACTATCCTATTCGATCCTAGATTTATCCGCTTTTTGCTCGGACGTTCCTCTCGAGCTTTCGAGTGAATTACTCGAACGTTTCTTCGCCGTGGCATCGCCTTTCTTATCTCATTTTCCGTCCTTTACACGCTTTCCCTTCGTAATTTTATCTCTCGATATCGCTCGAACGATATCGACGAAAGTTAATTACCACTCTTCTCTATTGTAATCGTATTCCATATCGCGGAAGATGGTACGTTATATACGACTTCTTTCGTAACTAACGGATATCTAAATTATCCCTACGATCGGAAATGATTATATATATATACATATATACATATATATATATATATATATAAAATGATTACCAATTCGAGATTTTTATCGCGATCGTGTTTATACATCGCGTAAACTCGACTCCTAATGGACGAGCGCCATTTCCATTTGTAAACGTTGCTCGATATGAGTCAGATTTCGTATCGAGTAATCGATTTATCGACACGTTCCGATTTTATATTATATCATTTTACAGATTATTACGAAAGATACGAATATCGTGGCGCGCTTGAAATACTTTTAATGACAAATATTGCCTCGTCGGTAGAGACATTTCTCTTCTCGGCCGAGCGTGCCCCGCAGTCGCCTCTCGTCTTTCCACTCTCATTATCTCGGTTACGGAGCATTACCGACTGATTGAGAACAAGCTTCCATGTGATCAGGATATCCGATACTTCATTGAGATATCCGATCGTGAGCCTCTTTAAATGCGCACTTTCGTGCACACCGCAGATATTTTTTTCCCTATCGTTATATTTCCTCAAGGATGAAACGTTTTATATAATGATAATCTATAAATTAAAATTCGATACTCCGTGCGTATTACTTCAATCATACAATTTTATTTATTTCATCCGTCTAGATTCGCAAGATGTCGACCTGGATGCAATTCTCGGTGAACTGTGCGCATTGGAGCGACGTTGCGACGGTGATATCGCGGCTACTCCAGCGCAAGATTCTCAAAGACAAGGACGTCCCAATAACGGAAGGATCACCGCCACCGATAACACGGATATCGGCAAAAATGAAGGTGGTAAGGGGGATTATACTGACATTTGACATGTAAATTCACATTGTCGCAAAGTTTAATGTTACAATTAATGAATGTTTCCCGTTCGTAAAGGCATTCGCACGGACAGTCCCGACAACGATAGCGCATTTTCGGACACGGTTTCGATGCTGTCCAGCGAGAGTTCAGCGAGCAGCAGCGGCTCGGGACACAAGCCACCTCAGAGCGCCATGCATACGGCTCCTCAACAACAGCCGCATCAACTTATGGGTCGGTATCAGGAGCGTTCTCGTATAAAGAAATAAAATGCGAAAAGACGATCTCACGTTGAAATAATATTTTTTCAGATGCCGCGAGCAGAGCGAAAGCCGAGAAGATACGGCTGGCGTTGGAAAAGATGAGAGAGGCAAGCGTTCAAAAGCTCTTTATTAAAGCTTTCACGTTGGATGGGAGTGGCAAAAGTCTCCTCGTAGACGAGGGAATGAGCGTGGCTCACGTATCGAGGCTTCTCGCGGACAAGAATCACGTGCCAATGGATCCAAAATGGGCCGTAGTCGAACACTTGCCGGATCTCTTTATGGGTAATTTATGAGTTAACGTTGCAACGAGTTTTCTTTTCTTTTTTTTTTTGTTTGTTTGTCTTTTTTTTTTTTTTTTTTTTGTTTTTTTTCTTCCCCTCTCCCTTTTTAACTAACGACGAAATATTGTCGATCGCAGAAAGAGTATACGAGGATCACGAGTTATTGGTGGAAAATTTGTTACTATGGACGAGAGATTCGAAGAACAAGTTGCTGTTCGTCGAAAGGCCGGACAAAACACAACTCTTCCTAACTCCTGAGAGATTCCTGTTAGGTCCCTCGGATAGGTGTAGCAACGAATACGACGATCATTCGCGTAATATATTATTGGAGGAATTTTTCTCGAGCAGTAACGTCGGCGTTCCCGAGGTAAGACGAGGGCATCGAACGAAAACGGTTCGTACTTCTTTTTATCGTATCTTGACTGAGAATTTTCTCGTTTCAGGTCGAAGGACCGTTGTACTTGAAGTCCGACAGTAAGAAGGGTTGGAAAAAGTATCATTTCATACTACGAGCATCTGGCCTTTATTACTGGCCCAAAGAGAAAGCTCGTACCGCCAGAGATCTCGTATGTTTAGCCACGTTCGACGTGAACCAAGTTTATTACGGTGTCGGCTGGAAGAAAAAGTACAAAGCACCGACAGATTTTTGTTTCGCCGTAAAGCATCCGAGATTACAGCAACCCAAATCGACGAAATACATAAAGTTTTTATGCGCGGAAGACAACGCGTCTTTGGAGCGATGGATGGTAGGCATTAGAGTGGCCAAATACGGTAGGCAGCTAATGGAGAATTACAGAACATTGGTGGACGAGCTCGCGCAGGAAGACCTCGATCTATTGGCGCACGCGAGATCGTGCTCGGTCAGCTCGATCGCCGTACCACCTAATCAAACTCAATATAATACGACCAACGACAATGCTCGGCAATTCATCGAAAATGCAAGGCACGAGACCCAAGCGACGACGAGGCAATACGATGGTCAACAACGGCAGAGTTACAATTCGGAACAGCGACAAAGTTATAACAACGATGGAAGGCTTAGCAGAGCCAGTAGTTCGAGTTCAAGCGGATGTTTGTCCGATGGAGCACCGAGTAGTTGCGAGGTACCGTATTTCTATTCTCTTTACTTTCACGAATATTCGTCTTCGAATGCAAGATCCTAGATCATATATCCGTCTCTTTTTCTTCAGGTGGCCTTCGAGTGTGGAGAATTTCCAACCGGAACGATAAAGCGAAAACCTTCCATGAACCCAAAACTTCCGCTAACGTCGATTACGAGGCAATTGAAGGAGGTGGGCGAGACGGTACGCGATGAGCCGGATTCTTGTCCGAGTCCAACCAGCTCCGGTTCGGGTACCTTAACCAGAAGACACAGCCGCAGAAGAAGTGGTACCGATTCGGACGGATCGGGTACCCTAAAAAGACATCACAGATCCGGCAATGCTACTCCGGTCAGTCCTGTACCACCTGGAACGCCGGTGAGAGAGAGAGCCAGTCCTATGGGATACGGGAGAACGGAGAGTCAAGAGTCCAAGACGCCGACCAGTCCTATACAACCGTGTATGGTGAGTGAAGAAACGAACGATCCGTCGTAACTGGGAGAGCCATCATATCATATGTGTGAGCATATCATTTGTCGTAGATGGATTCTATCACGTCGCTGCCACCTCCACCGTCGCCCTCGAGAGTCGCCGAAGAAGGGGAATCGGATAGCGAACCTTTACCACCACCGCCACCAGAAATGTTCCGTTCGAATCTCTCCCTGGACTCGTTACCGCCGCCGCCAGGGGTAGGCGAGCTTCCAGTTTGTAACACGCCCGAGTTGACTGGCTCCTCGTTGAGTCTCGCCTCCTTACCGCCGCCGCCGAGTCCTCTGGTCGGTGAGACCGGCACGATACGCCGTGCGAGACCGGCGAAAACTTCGAGTCCGGCGAATTCTATGACACCCGAGAGCACGCCTACGCATGCCGCTTCCTCCAGGCCATCCAACAGCAATAATCAGACGTATACGAGCGCGACGAGTATCGCGACGCCAAATGCTTCTGCTCTTCAAAATAGTCAGAGTTACGGGAGCAGCAGCAACGCCGCGACGAACTCGTCGAATTCTCCACACAGTTCCTATCCTGGCTCGAGCGCCAGCACACCGACATACGCACCGAGTTCACCAAGTTTCACGTCCCCACCACCCTTCGTTCCACCCCCGGCTTATGGTTCTCAAGCGCAACACGTCGGCACGCAAAGCTTAACGAGACAAAATTCGAAAACCGAGTCGATTTACGGGAGTCATCAGAGCGGCCACAATACCGTACCCAATCCGATCAGGCCCAATCCGAATATGGACACGGTCAGAAGGAGTGCCATGAAGCAAGGTACAAGCCATTACGCCGCTCCGCCCTATCTCGCCGAATTGAAAGCCGCATCTAGCCCGCAACCGCAGCGTCGAGTGACCATTCAAGAACCACCGACCTCGCCCAAGTCGAAAGGTGGTACGGGCAAAAAGATAACGTTCAATTTACCGGCGCAACAAGAACCCGGTAGTCCGGCGTTGCCGCAAAGAAAGCCAATGCCACCGAGAAGATCCGACAGTACCAGATTGACTTCGCCAAAAAAATTAGCTGCCTCGGATCAGGCACCACCTGGTGACTTTTTGAAGGATCTACAACGCGTTATGAGAAAGAAATGGCAGGTCGCACAAAAGTGTAAACTGGACTCAACCACGACGCCCCACGAGGTCTTAGGTTTTCGAGATCCGCCACCTGCCGTAGCCGACTACAGAGAGACCAATGTCTCCAATTGGGTACAGGAACATTACGGGGTGGATAATCTCTATGAAAACGTTTACACGACGGATCCGCATGCACCGCTCGAATACGCCTCGAGTCCTGCTCGTCAACCTACCGTCAGATTCGCCGACGAAAATCGTAGCATCAACATCGTCAACGTGATCGCCAGTAAAAGGAGACCACCTCCGCCACCGCCGAAAAGGGCGGAGACCACGCATCTGACCACGACCAGGGCGATGCACTGACAATAGCAGATAATACAACCTCATCCGGAGAGGCGATGGTATTGCTGCTTGTGCGGCTGGTGGAAGGACTGATAAAGGAGAATTTTTCACCCTTTTCTTCCATCCCTTTTGTGGTCCAGCGTTAGCTTCGACGTTGCTTCGCCTCGCTACCTGATTTCAAAACGAATCGAGAGAGAGAGAAAGAGAGAGAGAGAGAGCACTTTCCTTTTCTCCCTCTTTCACACACTCTCTCTTTCTCTCACGAAAAGATTAAGCTTCGCTTTATCGCTCTTCGTCGAATCTTTCTTACGATATCAATGACCGATAAAATTTACTTTATCCTATAAAACGAAATGGATTCAACGATAGGATACGAGCGAGTCCTTTCGTTTGTTACGTCGATATCGTAAAAACGTTCGATGTCAGCGCGAATATCAGCGTCGGATAAAAACAAAGCTTTATCATTTGTCCTACTAATTTTTCTCCAAGCGCATTACTTTTGTATCCTTTGCAAATATGGGACGCTGCTTGACAAATGAACGTTTATCTTTGATCGTCTTGTAACGTTTCCTATTCGAGAAACGTCGTGATGGTTGTGTCCAATAGGAAACGTTGATCGCTGTCGAAAAATAATCTCAAAAGAGATGATATCGTGCTTCGAGTAGATGCCGTGCTTAATGCTCGATTTAAGGTCGCTACTCGACACGTAGAAAACACTGCCGCACTCGTTAACGATGTGATATAATATAAAGCTTAGGTCATGCCTGCTCGCTAAAAAGAAGAAGAGTACTTTCTTGTGTAACGGAGAGATAGGGGAAGGACGCGTTATTAGTCGAACGATCGTAAAGCGATCGAATGCTAATGCGCATCGTTTCGCTTGATAATAATAAAAAAAAAAAAAAAAGAGAAAAAAAGAAAAAAAAAAAAGAAAAAAAACAAAATATTAAGAGGAAGCGTCGTCGTACGGTGTTGATTATGCTCGCGCTTCCGACTGTTCGTTTTTGCATATGTTCTCTCGCGAATCGGAGGCGCTCTTCTTTCCTTTTCTTTCCTTTCTTTCTTTCTTTCTTTTTTCTTTCTCCCTCCACCCCCAATCCCACCCCACCTCCACCCCACCCCTCCCAATAACCAAGGTGCTTTACAACGCAGTAAATAAAAGAAAAAGAAAAAAAATGGATAACATCGATAGGAGAGTTAGCGCGCCGCTCATCGACGTTTGCGCTTTTAATAAAGGATCCTTATACATAGGTATACATGTATATAGAAACTAATACATATGTGTGTTTATATCGATATAATTGACAATGATGCTGTATGTGTAGGTATGCCGTATCCTTCGAAGTACGCTCTAATGACGTGGACACGATGAATTAGGAATAAAAAAAAAAAAAAAAAAAAAAAAATAAATAAACGATTTTTATTCGTTTCTCGAGAGACGCGAGAATGTCGAATTCTTTTTACATATTCGTCTTCGAGGGAGGAGATGAGTTCCTTCGAGAGTTCGAAACTCGTGTACTCTTTTCATCGCGATTATACAGATACTATAAGTATACGTATGTATTTACAAACATGAGATCTCGTTTATGCCATTTTTTTCTTCGTTCGCTTTGTTTCATTCTTAATGATATACATAAAGACATGTATATGTATACATATTGAAGCTATGAAAGCAAGATGATCGTGTCCGCTTGCTCCTCCTCCTCCTTCTTCTTCTTCTTCTTCTTCTTCTTTTTTCGAAATGATAAAAAAATATCGCCGAGTATGGAAACGATATACGATTACGTGTGTGTATATATTTCCCAGCCATAGAAGACGAAGGAAATGGGAGATCAAGGTGGCAATTTAAACAAAGTACGAGCTACTCTATCGCGGAGAACGATGAAACTTCGATCGTCGTAACCCCGACGACACCTGCGTATAATATTATACTATATATACCTGTATAACGTGCATCGTGCACTCCCTTTCTTTACGTCGTCCTTAGGAAGGATGAAACGAGCGACGAAAAAAAAAATAAAAAAAAAAAAAAATAAAAAGAAAAAAAAAAATAAAAAAAGAAGAAAAAATATTTTATCGATTCGAGCAGGGACAAAGACGACGAAGATGGAAATCGAATCGCTTTGACGCGAGATGGATCGATGTCCGACTTTACTTGCGCGTAATCGTCAATGGAATTTTCAACAATGATAAACGAACAAACTCGTAACACTTGGACGTACGATGATCGTATACCGTAATAAGTCTGATATATACTTTTGTATCTCGATTTTTGGAAAACTTTAAGGGCCGACACCCCTCGTACTCTCTGCTCTCAGCCTAGTATCGCGATTTTCAACGACCGCGCAACCTTTGAAATTCATTCAAACGAGTCTACGAGACTCGAATTCCTTTGGTACATATTATGTACATCTCTATAACACAGGCTATTGTATATCGAACACTAAAAAAAAAAAAAAAAGAAAAAAAAAGAAAAAAAAAGAAAAGAAGTAAATAAGAATAATAGAACCGACTTGTAACGAGCAGAAATGTCGATGTGTCGATTATAAGTGTGAATCCGCGTTTCGCGTCTTAACAATTAACGCGGTCTAATCAAACTGAACCAATAATATAAAATAATTTTTGAGATTGATATATACCGATCTATGGGACTAAGCCGATTTAACGTCAGAACTTTTCATACGTGAATTTCTACGAAAATATCGTTCGTATGTCTCTCAGCTCATTCTAATCTCTTTCTCTATCTGTCCATCTATTTCTCTTTGTCACTGTTTATCTGTGTGCGCTAAAGCGATAATCCTTAAGAGCTAGCAATGTCGCAAGGAAGGAAGGAAGGATTTTTTTTTTTCTTTTCTTTTCTTTTCTTTTTCTTTTTCTTTTTCTTCTTTTTTATTTTATTCTATGCTATAAGCTACGTACGAGATTTAAGGATGGAAAAAGCATTCTTTAAAAGCGAAGAGTCATTGGCTTAGTGGTTTGAAGCCTTTAAATGTTTGCTCATCGTTCGTCGTTCGACGATCGTCTTGGTCGTACGTACGTTCGACGTACGTACGTACGTACGTACGTAACGTCGATGACAAATCGATTTGGTATGCGAAACCACGATACGCGACGGAGATTGTAGACTTTGACTCGTATGCGTGTGTATGGCGCGAAAACTCGCCATTTTTCTTCTATTCCTTTTGGATCGATTGAGATAGAATAAAATTCTTGTCTCGGTAAAAGGGATTGATGTGTGTGTATATATATATATATACACATATATATAAAGTAAGATCTAAGAAATTGATTAAAAAAAAAAAACACAAAAAAAAAGAGGGAGAGAAAAAATGTAATAGGTAGATAAATTTAGAAAAAAATCGAAATTCGCTCTCGAAGAGCACTTAGCGTGAAAGAAAAAAAAAAAAAAAAAAAAAAAAAAAAACAAAAGAGAAAAAGAAAAATCTTAAAAGAATCGGCGAACGTGTAAGACCGTGCAAATTCCCGACGATCCATAGCTCTGTTAATTAATTACGATGAAGATTACACGAAATGAGGAAATTATTATTATTGCCAATGATAAGGATGACGATCGTAATACTTTTATCGTTATATCGTACCTTTTTCACTTATATTTCCTAAGTTGTACGTATGTTTCTGTAAATATTGTAACGAATGATAACTACGAAGAAAATTATTATCGAAGATATCGTGACTGATTTAATATAAAACGCAATTATTTATGGGAGGATACAAGGAGAGAAATCACATTCTGTAGACGGATCTTTAGTCTTCTTTAAACTTTTACACTCTACAGATATAATTTTTTTTTTTGTTTTCCTTTTTATCAAAGCCAAGATAATATTAAATTCGTGCGAAGAAAGTGAAGAGCGAACGGAACTTTTCTATGAATTCGTCTATAGAATTATCGTTGTTTTTCAGATCGGCTGGATTTGCCGATCCTTTTTTTTTTTTTATTATTATTATTATTTTTCGTTTACTACCTTTCATTTTATTCATAATTTTGATATAGCCTAGATTTAGATTCTTACGAGTTGTTTCTCACCGTGGAAGTGTGTTCGACCTTAATATCGTGACAATACCATTATTTTGAGACTCGTCGCCAGTTGGTTGGGTATTTTACCACATGGAAAAATGCGCAGCAGTTGAAATATTACAGGTATTATATTCATGTTTTTATGTAAATAAATTTTTGGTATATTTCAATGATCGGGTCTCGTCGTTTTTTTAATAGACAATTTCCTCTCTACTCCTTGGCTTCCTGTGACATTTTCTCATCTCCCATGGATCAGTTTACGGATACAAGAATACGACCGAAGAGAAATCCTCTTAGAAATATTAAAAGGAACAAAAATTGTTTTATTTCAATATCGAAAATGATGACATTTTTATCGATGAATCTTTAACGAATCATTAATTATCATAGTTAATAAGCGATTTCTCTACGATGTCGTCGGCTTAACGGTAAGAGAAGAGATATATATATTCTAATGTTAGTTTCATGACTCGGGAGGATTGTCGTAAATATATGAAATTGCCGTGGACTCGTTTCGAGGGTAGACGTACAATTTTATAGGCCCTTTTTACGACTTATGGAAGCCGCGCGTTCTACTTTACGCTTACGTCATACGCGTCTCACAAAAGTTTACGAGCAGCACCATTGGAAATTCCCCTTCCGTATGTATATCGAGAAATACGAAAGAAAAAAGGGGGGAAAAAAAAAAAAGAAAGAAAGAAAGAAAAAAAGAGAGAAAAAAATACTTGTGAAATGGAATGGCTTTTTACTCCGCGGCGTTTTAAGTTTATGAGAAACGCGTTAATCCAAAGTTACGAGATTCGAGCGCGTTTGTTCGCATACTTTGATCTCCGTGATGATCTCTGAGGCTAATATCGTAACGAAATTTAGATCTACAAACACGCGTTTGTTCTATAAACCGTTTGTTCTTTATACGACTTTAATAAGACCCGTCACTCGCATGTCGTTCTTAAAGCGACTTTAACCTTTACTTTAGAATTTTTGTTCTCGATACTTTTCTCTTTCGTCGAAAGGTCAGAGCGTTTCTCAAGGGAATTAGCCGTCGTTGTCGTCGTCGTCGTCATCGGCAACCTCGTCATATTCGATCGACGAAACGAAGGAAGGAACGAAGAAAAGAGAAAGGAGCTGGAGCTCTTGAACGATCCGCTTTTCAAGAACGTGGACGTAAATCACGGTTTTATTACGGATAATTTTACGAGGAGTCGAGTACCGCTCTCGATCGGTTGGCTCTCCTTTCGCTCAGAGTTAGTCGGCTACCTTAAACTTGTAATCGCGCTCTTTGGACCGCGAAAGCAGCGGCGAAAGCAACGGCAACGATAATACGGGACAAGGAGTGAACCGGGCCGGTTGGAGCTGTGCGAGGTCATTAACGAATTAGCAGAACGAGGTAAGGTCAGGAAGGAAACGGTCGAAGGACGTATTTAACGTATTCTCCTCTTTCTCTTGCCGCGGAACGAAAAGCACATCTCTTCGCTTTTCTTCGATTATGGAACTACCCTTTAACGAACTCCTCCTCCTCTTCTTCCTCCTTCTCCTCCTTCTCCTTTCTCCTCCTTCTACGAAACGAACGCGCTTAACACGATTTTTAATCTTACACCGCGGGTCAAGCGAGGGGCTTTTGTCGGTACACCGACATTCCTCGTGACCGCAGGAATGTCGGTCAGTGTGCGAGACCGAAACGCGCCTACGGTGAACCGCTGGTGGTCCAACATTGAGCCCGTTTCACGAACCTGAAACGATATCTCCGCTCGTTCGTGGTACCTTTCCTCATCCTACTTGGTTCGAATCTGTGGTCGCGAGCCAAATCAGATTTCAACGTGTGGGTAAATAAATCTGACTTTGCATTTAACGAGAAAATCCTATTTTCCCTTTGCTCTTTATCAAGATCTTTCGTCTTTAGAATTATTTCAACCAACACGTGTCTATCCGGTTGTTCTTACGAAAAGTCCTACGACAAAAGCGAGGATGAAGTCAAAGAGATTTATGCGTCGTATAACTTTTTTCAAGTACCTTTCGAACGCGCATTCATTGTATTACGAGGGACTTTCTCGTTGAAGTAGCGATTTTACACAAGTTTCTAAGTTTTATCTGTATCGGTGCAGTCGACTTTTATGCAGGATTTTATGTATATCGGTTTTATATCGATCAGATTATTTTCCATTTTCATAGATACTCGAGAGAGGATCGTACGAGTTTACGGTTTTACAGTAAATGCCTCGTCTTCTTTCTTTCTTTTTTTTTTTTTTCTTTTTTCTTCTTCATCTTCTTCTTCTTCTTCTTTTTTTCCGTTTTCCTTTTATCGAGGAAAAAGTTTCGATCGGATGACAGAATTACTTCTTGGATCTCGGGAATCGTGCGTACGCGTTTGTTGCGCGACACTGGCGGCGACCGAACTCGAAGAAGACGACCCTTAAAGAGGAGGTATGGGATTAAGATAATAGTCTCGAGAGGGAAGAAACTTAGAAGGAGAAGGTAAAGGCAAAAACGAGCGATATGATGTGGGTCAAAGTCTTCGGGACTGGGTCGCAGGGCTCCTTTGCCCGGAGTCCCTCGCGAGCTTCCTCGAGAGATCGTCCTCCTCGACTCGAGGTCGAGAGGTCGAGACCGATTTCAATTTCACTTCCCGTTTTCAACGCTTCTATATCCATTGCTACCCAACTATATATCTACGGCTAAATAAATGTCAAACTTTATTATATACGTACAAATTTTCTACCAAAGCGATATTTTTCTGTACGAAGAGTAAAAACTCTTTTGCCATGTAAAATCATTGTACGCTTTGACAGACACAAAATGAAATCTCACAGTTTACGTGACAAATTCATTAACTAACGATAAGAGAAGCGTAAAGCGCGCTCGCGCGCCGAAAAAAAAAAGAGAAAGTAAAAAGTTTCTTGTTTGAGGAAAAAGAAGACGAATAGAGTCAGGGAAGAGAAAAATGGGATGGTTTTGGGCGATGACCGATGGACCGTGGGGTAGGTTCTCGTCTCCTCTTCATTTTTCTTCCTTGCCGCGCGGTCGCGACCATTCACCCAGCATCCCTCCGTTACACGCTTAATAAGATAACGCCATAAGGACGATAAAAGTCTTTTCGGCCGGCTTCCGTCATACCGACGACCGCATCTTAAGCCTCTACGCGAGTTAATAAAAAAGACCGTGCTGAAAGAGAGAAAAAGAGTTTGCGTTAATATTTATGATCGGTAGTTTGCTTTCCATAATGAAAAATCTTTTCTTTCTTTCGCTTCTCTCTATTCATCCAAGTATTAACGTATATACGTACGTTCGTATAATTGAACGAAATAACAAAATATAATCAATCGAGATAACTTACGAAAGTTTTTTACGAATCGCGAGATTTCACTTTTCACTCGTTTCCTTTTGAAAACCGGCGTCCCTATCTCGCCACCTTTCTGTCGTATCATGCAGAGCTATAAATTAATACTAATCTCCGAGCCGCACCGTGCAAGAACCTACACGACCAACCGGGGACTGAATTTATTGAGATTCGAGTAAGTTCGTACGTTCGTTATCGTCGGTGGCTCTTCCTTTTTCGGTTATACGATATTCCGTTTCTCCGTTGAACGTCTTTACGGTTTGTTTCAAACATTGTTACGCTCTGATCGAATAACTTTTGCAAATTCTCGATATCACGATGGGGTTTTAGGGTGTGGCTGTTTTCGATCTCGAGCCTTTCCCTGTGTATTTTCATGATTATCGATCGATAAAAAAAATCTATCTCGCTAACCTCGCGCGTATAAAAAGCAATTCTATCGAGTGAAAGAAAAGTTGCTCGTTGGAACGTTTCGGTCTATTTGGATATTAAAACCGATCAAATCAGAGAGTGACAACGAGTTTGAGAATGTATAAATTTGTGGGGGTAGAAGTAACTAGGTTGAGCTTGAGAATGAGAACCGCTGCAGCGTGTCTAATGTAAGAGGAGGAGACCGGAGGTGAGAGTGAACGTGCGTAGCTGAAGGGGCAGCTCGGAAAGCCGGACTTCGAGGTCCTCCGCCTTCGACCCTCTTCTCTTCTCTCCCTCTCTTGCTCTCGACCGAGAGTCGACGCTCCGTCTCATTCTAGTCAATACTTTCTCTCCTTCTCGCTTACTCTTACCTCGTGCATCGAGCATCCCTTTCTCTCCTTGGCCGACGCGACCCCCTAGGAACAAGCAGGGGTGGCTTCGCGATGAGGCGGAGACGAAGGAGACGAAGGAGGTGGCCGGAGGTGGCCGAGGAGGGAGAAAAGGGTGGTTGGGTCTGAGCCTAGATCAATACTCGCATCTCCGACGGCTGGACCAGGCCGGACATTGCGTTCCGAAGCTCACCTTCTCACCGATATCAACCCTCCTCTCTCTTTCTCCCTCCCACCCCCACCACCTTACCACCACCTTTTCCTCCTCCTCCATCTCCGTCGAGTCTTTCTCTCTCTCCTTCTCTCTCTCTCTCTCTCTCTCTCTCTCCCTCTCTCTTAGCCGGCCAACCCCTCTCGCAGTACTTCGCCTTTTGCATCCGTCTTTCCCGAAGGAAGCCAGTTTTAGGCTCTACCTTGCTCCTCGTGCCTTTTTTTTATTCGTCGATCTATCGATCCTATACTTTTTTTCTTTCCCTTATTTTTTTCTTTCCCAACCACCAAGAAATTTTTCCGTCCTTTGGAAGGATTCTTCGTTTCCAATGACTTATCATCTTTCGGATCGCAAACGCGAGAAAAAACGTTTTCATTCGTCGTTGACGATGACGAACGACGATGAATTTAACGCGACAACAAGGGCTATATAAACGACACCTAAAACAATTAAATTTTCCTGTTACTCTTTTACGAGCCATTCGACGTTATAATGCCCCTTTACACGTGGAAAAGTCTACGTGGAAAATATCGTGAAATCCATTAAGTTAATTGGCCCTGGGGACGGACCTTCTGAAATTATAGCCAAATAGCGATCACTTAAAATCGGTTCGTACTTTTTTTGGATTAGTTCCTCATCCATCGACTTCTTTTAAAGTATCTAACTAAAAGTTTGCGCCTAACGAATTTGGACTGAATAATAGCTTTGCCTCGACCTCCTTATTATTTCATTTTAATGAAAGAGAAACGATGTATAAAAAGTATAAGAAGAAAGAAAAAAAAAAAATCGTCGAAAGATCGGAGAACCACTGTGCGCCGGTCAATTTCCCTTAGTTTCGTTTTACGTTGGAAGGATGGACGGTTCGTCTCCTCGAATACGCCTCTACATGCGCTCGTAAACGAGTACGTAGGAGGAAACGTGCCCGCGCACCCTGTATTTACAAATACACACGCGCAAATTCGCACACAAGCACGCAATCGCGTAGAAGCTCGGAGAAAATTCAAGCGGCCGGTCCATTTGCATGCTCGTCTTTTTCCAATCTCTCGAATGCTTTTCCCCTCCTTTCGATTCCCTACGCGCTTTACGTACCGCGCCGAATACGCTGCGTCCATAAAATTCTTTTTCCCTTTTATCTTCCCTTTTCCTTGCTTAGGAAGACCATCCGTAATGCCAACGTTGAAATGTTGTCTCTCGCCAACTGATAATTATCTCACATTCATGAATACATTTTACTCGCAAGATCATGGCCAAATGTAAAAACTTATTTACAACTTTATACAACTTTGCGCAAAAGATTTTATCAATTCTTTTTCGTTTCCTTTTTCTTCTTCAAATCGATAAATGAAAATTCTTAAAATTAATTCTGTCACGTTTCGATTACTTCGGATTACTTCGCGACGCGCTCGGTCTTATCGATTCGACGATCGACTTTTGGCCCTCACCTACGTGCCCTCTCTTCTTTAATTAATTGAAATCCCTAGCGTCGCACCTATTTCTCCTTCGCAAAGGCAAAAGCTCTTCGCCTCGGCACAACGAAGATGGCCGATGATTCCAAATTTTCTACCCCCTTAATTATAATTTCCAGTGGCAGCACGACCGCGGCTCACGTAGACAATACTCGTCGAGTGACTTTCCACGGAGTTACTTAAAGGGGAGGCGTCTCTCCATGTTTTTTGCCGACGCTTTGTTTTTCTTCGAGCTCTAATAGAGCCTCTTCCCCTTCTTCCTTTTCAGCGTTTCTTCTTTCTCCCTTCCTTCGGTGCGTTCCACGAGACTGCCTCGTTCCGCCTTTCGAGTGGACCGCATTACCGAAAAGAGGTATTTTCTTTCGAAGCTTGTTCCTCCGTGAAAGAAAATTTCAGAAAAGCCAATGGCTCTTCTTCTATTCTTCAACCTACGCTTCGTTTCGACTTGCATCGAAAAGATAATGGATTTATTTTCAAAAATAGTCGCATCGAGAATACTCAGTACCATAGTTACTTCGCACGTATTATTCATTGGTTTTGTAGGGAAAAGTAAAGGGTAATTTTGCGCACAAGAGACCGATATAAAATGTATTAAAGAACAAAGGAGAAGTCAACGTAGAGCCAGCGGTTCTACAGGCAATTGGTTCTAAGCGCGAAAAGCTACGGGGATTTTACGGAATGCTATGGCAGACAGATTACTACCGTTGATATTTGTATGCATAACGCAAACAACATAATTGCGAGCTCTTCGACCGCTACCAACTCTACTGGTAGCCCCGGTACACGCAATTACGATCTCTTACTCGTATCGAGTCGACGCGAAACGAGCCACCTCGGGAATTAGAAAATATTATACGATTTCGAGCCGACATTCGCGTGACGAGGAAAGATCGAGAAAAGAAAAGAGCTCGTTTACTCGCGAGCCAGGAAGAACGTGCAAGTTCTCGCCGTGCAGACGGTGATAGATGGCGGTTAAATTTTTTTACGCAACGTCGATCACGGAAATTCGCATGATAGATGTAATTTGAAAAAAAGAAAAGTGGCGAGGTTTGGACTTTGGAGGAAAGTCCAAGTTGATCACCACTGTTCACTTTCTCCGGGCGGAGAAGAGAGAGAGAGAGAGAGAGAGAGAGAGAGAGAGAGAGAGAGAAAGAGAGAGAGAGAGCACGAAAGAGGGAGGACGAGAGAACCCTTTAGCGTCTCACCCCGTTCGGCTCACCCGGCAAGCCAATCTCACTCTCGCTCTCGATTCGCTCTCACTCTTGTCCTCCCTTTGCTTCTTCTCTCTTCCTCTCGCTCGCTCTTTCGCTGCTCTTCTCCCCTCCCAGGGCAGCGATCTCCTTTCTTCCCTTGGCCCCTTTTGCCCCGTAACTTCCCTGAGCCTCAGCTCGGTCTCTCCACCGACTCGTCTACGTCTTCTCCCTCTGCGCCGGCAAGTGAGAGTGGACCTTGGTCCAGCGCTGAATCGACCCTCTTTGCGCCCTCCACGATCCGCGAGGCTTTCCTCTCTCTCTCTCTCTCTTTCTCTCCCTTTCTCTCCCTTTCTCTTTCTCACCCCTTCATCCTCCTACTACCACTTCGCCTTCTCCTCTTCTTGGTCTCTCCGGGCCGTCGTGCAACGTCGCCGCACCCTAATCCCCCATCTCGAAGATACGTCTACCCTCGAACCCTCGTATCGATTGGCGAAGAGCTCGCCAGAGGACGCCACCGGAGAACCTAACCTCCTTACTTCTCCCCCTTTCATTTTTCGAAAATCCTTTAACGAGAAACTCAAGAACATCTTCTCCCCGCCCACCCTCTTTCTCTCTCTCTCTCTCTCTCTCTCTCTCTTTCTCTCTCTCTCTCTCTCTTTATCCCGCTTGCCTCTCGGCTCTTTTGTCTTTCGACGATTCGTAGAATAGGAAAAGGTACAGAGACGCCGAGACTATCGTCGTGCGCTCGGAAGGGTCGGAAGGGAGGGTGAACTCGTGCTTAAGGGTGGGTGGTTACTTTCACCTCAAGGTCGGCACCCTTACGAATGGAATTCCTTCGAGGTCGAAAGTTTTCCTAGTCTCGAAATTTGTATAGAAACAATGCGGCTAAAGAAGAAGAATACATTTCTATATGTTTCTTGAATAGGACGAATTGAAATATATGTATGAAACTTTGTTTTCACCAAGAGTCGTAAATTTGTGTCAGCATTTTGTTTTCTCGACGCGTCCAATTATTTTACAACCTTTTTGATACAGGGAGAAAGAGAGAGAGAGAGAGAGAGAGAGAGAGAAAGAGAGAGATTAAGAAGATATAGGTCTCGGTATATTTGTCTTATCAATTAACGTCATCCGCTTTTATCGCGATTATGTTTCAGGCCTGATCGAAGGACGTTAGTATACGCACGTGAGCATCGGTACATTCGAATAGGCACGAAAGCTTCAAACACTTTGGCTCTCGTTTCTCGAACGAACGAGCGGCCGATTAAAGGGCGAACGGTGATCCTCGCATGACTCGGCCCAATTATCCGGCAATTGCCGGAAATACCTCCGCATTCTCCACACTCGGCCAACTTCCCACACGGACGAATGTACGTACGACACGGAAGATACCGAGGCAACGCGCTTCTAATTACCGTTCGTGCTAAAGCAAAAGGTGGCACCGGCCACGCTCGAAAACTGGCCTCAATCAGCCAGAAGAAGCAAAGAGAGAAATTTTCTCTCACGATACTCGAAATCTTAAACGTATGTTCCTTGAAATTTTGAAAGTACGTTTTTCTCTCTTGAGAGAGAGGAAGATATATATATATATAATAAAAGTGTCTCTATTATAAGCGTGAAGCTAATAAAACCTTTTCGATTTTCGAATCTTTCACATCGGAGATACAATGTTATTAACTTGCGCCGTTAATAGAAAAAAGGAAGGAAAAAAAAAAGGAAAAAAAAAAAAAGAAAAAAAAGATAGTAGAGGAAGCAATGAATATCAAGGCACAGAGCCAAAAGGAGGCCCACACAACGTCGGATTAAAGACAAAGTAACGTATTCGGTTTTGCGGACGAATGAAAAAGAATAGAGGAAGGAACACTCCCCGTTCATTAATATTTCAGAGGCAATAATATCGAATGCCGGATTTTCGAGGCGGCCAAAGACGGCACACGCACGGTGGCCCTCAGGCGCGCACACCGGTGCGCTTTTTACGATCGATTCGACGTGACACGCGCGAGAGCTCGAGGAACGCGCCGATATGAACGTTTGGTTCGATCGGTTTTTTCGTGCGCCGGTGCCCGTAAAAAAAGCAATTAGCGCTCGACACATTTAATCGCGTCATAAACTCTCGAGTCGCCGCCGTCGTCCTCGTCGCCTCTTTCTCTCTCCCTCTCTCTCTCTCTTTAACCTTGCTTCTCTCTCTCTCTCTCTCTCTTTCTCTCTCTCACTATCGCTATCTCTCTCGTCGAGTCGAGAAAGGAAGGAAGCCTTTTCTTAGAACGACCGGCTTCCTCTTTGGATTTTCTTGGATATGTTATATAGAACGGTAGAAGGTCTCGTCCTTGGATTTACAGAGGGTATTAGCTTGGCCGTCGACGGGATACAAAAACGTTATGACGAATTAGGCCACCCCTCGGTTCATCGTTGACCGGAAAAAGCTCAGAACGAAGGACCTACCCTAACGATATGTGTCTTTCGGAGGGTCGTTAGTCTTCCCATAACGCGATATCTTGTTTCGCCGAAATCTTTGCGCCTTCTATTCTTATATTTCTTTTTTCTTTTTCTTTTTTTCTTCAATTTTATTCGATCGCTTCGTTCGATCTTGTTTTCCAACGATCGATTCAACAGCTTTCAGTTTTCTAATTAATTATGATACCATTCTAAAGGATCTCTCGAAAGAAGACCATCGAGTATCATTGCGACGGGAGATGATGAGCAGAGAGAGAGAGAGAGAGAGAGAGAGAGAGAGAAAGAGAAGGAGGAAGGAATGCTCCGCGGTACGGATCGTTATAGAAAATTTTTCATACTCAAAGGATGAAAAATGAGGAGCGGGAGCGTAAAGGAAGAGAGAAAAGAAGAGGGCCCGATAAAAAGCCGAAGCTCTTTTCGAAAGGAGTACTTGGCCGTCTCTGATGTCTGCGTTAACCCTATTTGATATTTTAAAATTCAATGAGCCAATCCAATCGCTAGGTGCGCTAGGTGGCTCATGGTACTTTCGCGTGCTGGAGTGACGTGGCTAGAAGGGAACTGGTCGAAGGGAGAAGGACGCTGGCAGTAGGGCGACCCTTTGTGATACGGTTAACAGCTTCGTTCGCCCTTTCGAGTTCTCGGTAGATCAAAAGCATCGATTACGCTCGTCCTCGTCGCTCGACTTCCCGATTCGTTCGAGACCTCGAACGAATATATCTACGCACGAGCTCACACACGTGGAGTATCCTTCCAAGAGAAGGAGAAAAAAAAGAAAAGAGAATCCATCGAGGCTAAATTCGAATAGTAATTAGCATTTATCAGAAAAGATGCGTAAATCAATGTCGATTAAAGAAAAAAAAGTTACACGATCGAAAAGGAACGAACGGAATTTTGGTATTTGCTTCGTTTTTTTTCCCGATCGACTCGCCGCTTCCGCTTTTCCATCATATTTCTATCATACCCTTACTTTCTTTTCTTTTTGCCGAGCCAAGGAAAAATCTGGTATCTGTGTACGAAATTATCCCCCGTAATCGTTACACGGGAATTCCTAGACATCATCCCCTTCGACCGGCAGTAAATTCTTGAGAAGCGTTGAAGGTGTTGGCCGATAACGACCAACCGTTTACGGGCGTATAAATGAAAAAGTGAGAGTCTTGCGTACCACGGAGGGAAACTCGTAATTCTGAAGCACCCTCCACCTTCTAATAAATGCCATAAGCCGTTCGCAGAGTGCGGACATAATTCACCCTCGTATATAACGTCCACGTACGTAGGAGGCGCATACATAGGAGCTCGTGCGTACACGTGTCCGTTCGCACATGTACGAATCAAAGACGCTATTAATATCAAGAAAGCCGAAAAGAGACTCTAGTCGCGTTCTAGGTAACTCTGAAACTTTTTCGAGTCCTAATTCCTGAAAGAACGTTTCTTCTCTGGGAAAATGTTACGCGCGCGCGCGTCTACACGTGTATCGTATCGAAGGGTTGTCGCTACGTTATTGGAGCGAGCAAGAGAAAAGAAAGGACAAGGAGGATGAGGAGAAGGAGGAGGAGGAGGAGGAGGAGGAGGGTCGCTGCTGCCACGACGATAACAAGAGGCTGCCGACCACGTGACTCCAATACCAAAGTATCGATAGACGAAAAGGGGGAAGGGTGACTTGGGAGAGTGAAAAAGAAGGCGACTCTGAAAAGGGGGATTCGTCTATCGATACGCCAAGCCGAGAACGTACTTTTCAATAGCGAAGAAATAGTGTTACGCGCAAGGAATTTTTCTCGTGCTTTTCGTTCACGTTCTACAAAGTTAAAAACTATGGCGAGCTACTGGCCCAGTTTATACATTGTCTTCGGACACATTTTTTTCAGTTCTCAGGAATATCTGAAAACGATCGCGTTTCCTTTTCGTTATTCTTTCGTACGCGAGCTTTCGGAATCGTTGCGGAGGCGATAATTAGTTTCGTTACGAAAAAAAAAAAAGAAGAAGAATAAAAAAAAAAAAGAATAATAAAAGAAGAAGAAAAAAGAAAAGAGAGATGAGAAGAGATGGAACACTTAATGCCAGGCAGATCGGTCGACGTTCGTTAGTAGAATGCGTTCCGAGAATTGGATTTTAATAGGCACGTAGTTTCACGTGCCTAACGTTTCGAGTCGTCGGGGGAAGATTTTACGACTCCTCGTTTCAAGCCTTTGCCTCGGTACCGGCTACGAAGAAGGATGCTTCTTTTACCGTATGCTTTTTGAAAGACTAGTCCGAGTAATTAAAATTAATGCGACGCTAATACCAATACGCGTTATGATCCTTAGGATAGGTGCGCGATAGGATGTAAAATTGGCTCCTACGAGTAAACTGGGCATTGTAAATTCGTTCGTGGATTAAACATCTTCCTTTATTCGTATCTTTTAGAGTCTCGTTCGTCGATTTTGTCAATGATAAAAGAGACAATTGTTATCGTATAGAATGGCCTCGGTTCGTTCGTAATCATAGGAGTCTCGTAAACGTCCCGATCGCCACCTTTGTATATCATCTTGCGAGCGTCAGTAACGAGTATCATTATCAACGTCATAATAATTTCAACGTTGTACCTTAAATTATTTATTCGTTAGAAATGGCAGGAGTTACGGTCGGAGGGACGTTAAAAAATAAAAGGATACGCGCGGGCGTATCGAGAAGAAGAAACGACGTTGCTAGCAGGCAGCGTTACGAGTTTCGAGACCAAGTTACATCGTAGCTTTCGCTAGGCGGATGTAATATTCAGGACGGTCGACGGCCGTGTCGCTTTTAACGATACGACGTTGGGCGAAACAAGGAGAATAAGGGACCAAGCAAGCGGGGTGAAACGATAAAACAAACTCACTGTCCGCCAAGTTTTCTCGCGTGCTAGATGCCATAATTTTGCGTCAACGCAAAACGTTTTCGCTCTTCTGCCGCGCCAAAGCAGAAGCCCGGAAGAACGGGCACGCGATACGGTTTACCGATTTCGAGGCTCCTGCACCTTCTTTGGGATTTAGCCACGTACGTGTGCGCGAATCGTTCGAGTAGTAGCGTAGCATTGCCGATGACATTTACCACGCTAACGTCGGCCAACGATTTACGACGATTTACAACGATTTACGGCGAGAATAAGATTTCAATCTGTCCTGCCGGTAATCGATACGAAAGGAGAGAAAAATGGTCCTGCACGAGTTATATACGCGGTTAGTACCGCGTCGTCGAGATAACGATATCCGATTAAAAGAAAAACAAAGGTTTAACTCGGGGAATTATAATTCGTGCTTATCATCGATTCTTCCTTCAACATTGGAAGGGGGGGGGGACTGAACGAGATCGATACCACGGATAGATAGCACGGGCCAATCTACGCCTTGGCGAGTTGGCCACTATTCGCCTACGATAATTGCTTACGAACTAGAAAACTTTCCCTTCATCCATCTCCCTCGCTCGTTCGCTCGCTCGCTCTATTCCGCTCGCTCATTTTCATTTTCGCTCGCTCTTTAGTAGCTCGTAGCACGTCCATCACTCAGCTGGTTGTTCACGAATGCTCATTCCTACTGACAATAGGAGCCCTCAAAAGGCAGAGCCTGGCACCGAATGCTTCGCAACCAAAGTAGAAACATATTTTTCTGAAAGGTGAATCGATCGGTGCCAAGGGAATATGCTCGGCAGCCCTCGAAAAATACCGATGGAAAGTTTCTCCTTAGCGTGTAATTAAAAAAACAAGAAGAAAAGAAGAAAAGGTTATTAAAAATATTAGGCCGTTTTAACGTTCTGGCCGAATCATTAAGCCTCCGTAATAAAGCAACCGTTGTAATATTGTAACGGAGTGCGCCCCCTCTTGAAGGAGGGTCGGTAACACGCTCTAGTTTTGGAATTACGGCATTTGCCGTGCCACATATCATAATATCGTACGTATGCATATAACATATATTATGTAGCCGACAGGCGTACAAGGACCTTCGCTCCCCAAACACGAAACTCTCTTAAAGCCACGTGTAGTCTACCGCTACGTATCCTTGGCCAACACGGGGGATGAAATCTTAACGAGACGCTCTACGTTTCAAGGAAACACGCTTGACAGTGAAATACCTTGCCGACGCGTGCTTCGCGCCTCTTGGTATAACGGTCCTATCTTATTTTTTAAATATTTTTAATAAATATTAATAGTCCCACGGTCCATCGTACGATATACCTCTTTATTCTTCCTGTGTACTTTTTCCACGGACTCGGACAATTGAATAAAAGAATCGGGGAGAGGGGGTGGGAGTGGGGATAGGAGATGGAGGGAAGGAAGTTTGCTCGAATAGACGAAGCTTAGTAACAATTTCGTTTGATAATGACGTAACGACGAAAGTATCTCGGATCAAACAAGGAGTGATTTTGTTTGACGTCCTCTCACCCGACGGATCTCTCTCGGAGAAGTTCTACTTTGACGTCGTAGGACGAAGGGAAAAAGTTTTTCTCCTCGTCGAACGAGACGTCGAAACACTCTTGGTTGGCCTACTACTACCGTTGCCCGATTTGAAAGGGCAAAGGGCAAAAACGCGCCACGTTCCTTTCCTTTCGAAGGTAGGACGAGTCTATCTAGATGTGTCTACTCGTCGAAGAATCCTGCCTTACTTTCGTGTATTTTTCGAGTTAATCTTTAAACCATACTTTATTGGCTAACGGACGTCGAGAAAGCTTTAAATTCTTGTCCCTCTCTCTCTCTCTCTCTCTCTCTCTCTCTCTCTCCTATCTTTGCAGCTCGTCCTTTTCGAGATACGATATTTCGTGCGAAGTAAAAGGAGGAAAAAAGAAGAAGAGGAGAGAAGAAGAAAAGAAAATGAAAGCTTCCCCTTCTCTAAGGCTTTACTCGACGACTTTTTCCTCGTCTTCGAGTTTTACCTCGTCTTCGTTCTGGCAAGTCACTAAAAGCACTGTAAATTATTGCTGAAATTCGCAAAAGTTTACGATGACACCTCGCGACGCACGCTCACCCCCTTCCCAGTAATTACGCTAATTATCGTCGTTTCGAGAAACGCGAGGGGTCGTCTCTCTCTCTCTCTCTCTCTCTCTCTCTCTCTCTCTCTCTATCTATCTTTCTCTTTCGCGACGTCGCAGCCATTCTCTTTTGCCAAAAGACACGATATGAATCCCCATACCGATTGTATGGGGATGTTAATTCCTTTGTTATTTCTAACAACAAGTAATCCTTTTCCACAGCTGGATAATATAAGACGCTCGGAATGGAAAGCTGTCAGGTGCGTGGCACATATCCATGGAAACGTCCGCGGTAATACGTACGGTACCATCGCACGTATGCACTTACGTGTTCGCGCAACGGTATGCAAGAGAGCGCAGAACCCGTCTGCATACATCGAAATGTTCTAGCCGGGTATGCACACACTCAAGATTCGATAATAGCGACTCGTCGAGGGTGGCCGAGGCTACGGCGTGTAGGCCTCGAGCACGACAGTCCGTGCTCAGACGTGACTCGCGACGCAACCCCTTATTTTTTACATTTACGCAAGTGCCTATTCTTTTCTATTTCCACTATTTCATCATAAACTCGGGAGTGCGAGTCGTCTGAAGTAGTCATGTTTTTATAAAACTTCGCGAAATCAAATTGGGGATTAAACTGATTAGAACGATGGATAGAACGAGAGAGAGAGAAAGAGAGAGAGAGTGGAAAGAAACGAATTAACTCGACGATACGATTCCAAGGAAAAAGGAGTTTTGCTCGTGAGTAAGCCAAAGTAGGAAGCCCGTTGGGACAAAGACGAGGGCCAAGAAATGCGTCGGAATATCGGGACAAATCGCGTTGCGTAAGACAGCCGTCTAGTCGTCGTGTTGTCGTCGTGTTGTCGTCGTGTTGTCGTCGTAGTCTATGTGCCGACTCCTTTTTATTTCCCGGAAATTTTTCGACCAAATTTATTCGTCTCGGAGGGTTACGGGGCAAAAAGAAAGATGCGAATAAGAGAAAGGGAGAGTCACGTGTGTGCGAACGTACGCGTAGGCGCGAACACAGAGGCGGAATCACACGGGCGGGGGCAAGCTATCCTTGATATTTAACGATTGATTGGCAGGATTGGCAATTTTGCCAATTACCGTAGAGTTTCGTCGGCTTTCGCGGAACGACCAATCGAAATTACATAGTCGGTGTTTCGAAAAAGATCGCCGTCGTTTCTCCTCTTTCTTTCTCTCTCTCCGTGTATATATATATATATATATATATATATATATATATATCCTAGTTCGGTCTACTCATCGTTACGCTGGATCGGCGGTGGTCTTCCTTAAAGCCAAGAAGAGTCCCGTTGGAAGAAAGAAGAGGAAGGGAAAGCCTTAGGGCATCGATCGAACAAACCGCACCGTTCTCAAACAATAGAACGAATATATATATATATATATATATATATATATATATATATATGTGAGTATTGCGAGAGAGAGAGAGAGAGAGAGAGAAAGAGAGAGAGGGCAGAGACCTTCGAAATTCCGCGACGTTTAGCCTTCGCGACGACGTGCCTTCTTGTCTTCGACGACGATCCTACGAATCGATAGACATCCCGCACGCACGTCTTTAACTCGGGAAGAAAATATTCTTATATCGAGAAAAAGGATAATAAGATCGAGCTGCCGATTGGTTTCAATCGTCGCTATCGATATCCTTTTAACGGCCATCACCGTCGAATGAAACGACGAAGGAAGAGAGTACGATATCTCGGGTATGATTTCGATGAACAGTAGCCAATTTCCTTCCGTACAATTTCCGGACCTTCCTTCTTCCTTCCCTCGATCGTAGAAAAGAAATAGATCTCCGAAAGGTTTTTCTCGCGATCCCGTGACTTTTCCCAGATAACAGAAACTCAGGGCAAGTATCGATTTGGCGTGTTTCCTTTTCGGAAATTGCCTTGTTTCTTTCCTCCGGCTGTTGTCTCGGCGGCCGTGTTCCATGGCGAAGATCGATACGATATCGCGATGCCGCTTGCGGACCTTCAAATCGCCTGGGTGGTCCTTCCTACGGCGTAGCGAAACTTTCTGCGAACACGAGCACGGTAGTGAGTTGTGAGCTTCGATATCCTTCGATCGCCGTCGAGTTTACTACTAGCGCTTTCTCCGAAAATACGTTTTCGATAAAAATAGTCCTTTCTCGCCTCGAACGTTCGACCTCCTACGAGGAACGATTTACATCGGTCCAAACGTTTCCTTCGATTTTTACCTCCAATTTACAATACGTACGATTATTTTCTATCGGCGCGTAGAAACGATTCACCAAACGAATTTTATCCGATATCGAAGATCCTATCGATTCGGAGCTCCGGCACGATCCGTTCTCCTCGTCGTCGTCGTCGTCGTCGTCGTCGTCGTCGTCGTCGTGGTCGTCGTCGTTGTCGTCGTGGGTGGACCGAACGATAGAAGGGAAAAGAAAGGAAGAAGGGGATCTCTTCGCGGAATATGTTTACATTAGAGGCGTGTCTTAAAGGGGGAGGGAGGGGGGGGCGGGAAAAAAAAGAAAGAAAAGAAAAAGAAAGAGGGAACGAACCGCAAAGGGCGCTTAACGAGTTCCGCGCTCCTTCCTTGCTTCTCCTTTTCTATTCTATTCGCGAGCAAACTTTAGCGATCTCGTTTCTTCCTTCATTGCAACCGCACGATGTTCTTTGTCGTTTGATCTCCAAGTTTCTAATTTTTGAGAGAAGAAGAATACGTTCCTCTTTTTTTTTTCTTTTTTTTTTTTTTCTTTTTTTAGGAAAAATGACATATTTTTTGCAAAAAGTTTAAAAAATTTGTAACGCGACGAATAAAAAATATACATAAATGAAAGAGTTATTTTTTAAAAGATTGCTGTCTTGGGTCATCGCGAATTTTAATATTCGCGAACCGCAACGACCCTCGGCGTCGTCGTAAAACGTGGGAACGGAGAGAAAAGTCGTCGGAGTTACGAGGGAGGGACGAGGTGTAAGGGGCTTCTTCGGTATTATTAGATTTCTTGCGAATTACTCGCGCGTCCCATTAACGAGTCCCATCTGTCTGGATTACGCGACCAACTCGAGCTCACCCGCGTCCACGATTTAGAACGTTGTTTTTCCACGAGGAAAACTCTTTCTCCCTTCTCCTCTTCCTCCTCCTCCTCCCCCTCCTCCTCCTCGACTTATCGCCAAGCTCGATCTTGCCTTTTCTTTTTCCCTCGCGATCCCGATTACGATCGCGTCGTTCATCTCCAATCTACTTATATCTCTCGTTTATCGTCAATATCGAAATTCATTGGATATTTAATCGATAAGAAAGTTTTCTTACTTTTAAACGATAATTCAGGAAGACCGGAGAACGTTTTACGTTGAGATTACGTCGTTATTATCGATCTTGAGAAGGGAAGAAGCGAACGGAATACGACTTGCCGTAGTCCTTCCCTTCCCCCTCCCCCTCCACCCTCCACGAGTCTCAATCCTTACGCTCGATTAGCGCGACGAATCGCTAATGAGGCAGTTTCAATTTGAATTCTCTTTCATACACGCGCAACCGCGCGCGCACACACGCACGTCTACGACGTCGAAGAAAAGTTGATTCTGGCAAACGTCTTGGATCGCGCGTTTCGCGGTCTTAACGTTTCTCCACGTCGTCGTTCTTTCGCCTAAACCACTAAAAAGAGGTTCCGCGCGTCCGGTCGTTCTTGGTAACTCGATCTGCTCGAACACCTACGAAATCAAATTATACCGGCCGACACGTCATGAATTTTAATCGGCATCTAATCTTTCTTGGTCCGACCTACGGCCCGTTCCTCGATCGTACATAATTCCCGTTTGCTTCTTCTAATCGGTGCATGAGACCATTTAGAAAGGAACTTATCCTGAATTGTTTAAACGAAGATTTAGAGATAAAAGATTTCATCGAACGACACCTGCGATCGACGTATTATTCCAAAGGGTATATATTATCACGAATTAATAAACATTTCTGTTTCGTCTGAGAGAGAGAGAGAGAGAGAGAGAGAGAGAGAGAGAGCACGAGTATCGGTGTGGTCCCCTTGAAATACGAACGAGTGGTCGGCAATGAATCGTCCAAGTAGAGAGAGAAGCCGGTCGTTCGGTCGTTCGGTCGTTCGTTCGGTCGGTCGGTTGGTCGGTCGGTCGGTCGGTCGGTCGGTCGGTCGGTCTGTCGGTCGGTCCAGTTTGCGAAGCAGAGAGATAGTCAGTCAGTCAAGCCCGCGGCAAGTAGCTGACAGTCATGCGAACGAAAACTAATCTATCCCACACCTTGGCTAGCTCCAACAAGAGCATTAAAATTCAAAATAGCCTGTTAAACAACGTTTTAATGTCTTCCTCTCCTCTTTCCCTTCTTTACCTCGTCCATTCGTTCGGTCTTCTACAGGTCGATTCAATGTCTCGCGGCTCTTCCGAATGCTCAAAGACCACCTGCCGTTTCGCGAAGCGCTTAACGAGTGAGTCACTCGTCCCACCGAAGGTAAGCCGAAGAAATTGCTAGAATCGCGAATGATTTAGAAATTTCTAACGAGCGACGTGTAATTTACAGACGAACGAGATAGAGAAAGAGTAGGAACGCTTTGGAGGAGGATGTAGAATGCGAGCTAGATTGCGGTTCAGTCCGTGACGATGATCCAGCAGGATGAGTCGTCGCTAATTGGCTTCGCCCACGAGAGAATCGATCTTCTCGTCGGCGCTCGATTAGCGTACCAACGTTACGAAAATCTACTTGGTCGTTTTCAGCGCTCGTTGTCCATCGACGACCATTTCCTCGGCCGTCATTCTTTTTGTTCGATTCGTTTACGAATAAGAAATAATGAAAAGGTACAAAGGACGATCGATGGTAAGAGTCGTGGCTTCCTATGGGAGAAGACGTCGATTGGCGGAGGAGGTGCCAGGACTTTACATTCGGCGCCTGACTCTCGAGGATCCTCGGAGCGCGAAGGAACGGTCAAGCGGTTCAAGGTCGCGCACGCCACCGCGCCATATCTGTCATCCCGCCGGTCCATACGTCTCCTCCTCCTTCTTCTCCAGTCGTGGATCTTCCAGGTATTTTCCTTCCGACTCCACCTTTAATTATCCGCTGCGTTCGCGTACGTGAAGGTCACGTCGGGAGATCGCTTCTTACTCCTTTTATTCGCTTCGACGAAACTTAACCGATCATTTGTACGATTACTCGATTAGCTCTGCCGAGCGAAGCCTCGAGAATCGAATCGATTCGATCGAAGTCTTTTTCGAGCGCAGCCTCGATTATTTTCAATGCGACTCTTTAAAAGCGTTACCGTTCTTAAAGAGTTCTTAATAGAGAGAAGAGCCCCTCCCGAGCTTTCTCTTTCGTGTCGTTTAGGAACCCCTAATTAAACGCACTAAAATTTAACGGTCGGAACAGAACAAACGATCGCTATTGTACGACTTAATATAAAAGCCTACGATAATAACAACGTTATTAAAGGAAGCGTCATTAAATATACGCAAACGTTCGCAATATCGATACATCGTTATCATCGACGTGTTCGATCGTTTCTCACTTTTCTCCCAGTCTATTCTCGCTCAGGCAATTTTCTCTTCTTTTCTTTTTTTTTTTTTTTCGATGCTTGCATTCGACGCTAAGATTCTCCTATTAGATTTAAACGTTCTATTCTAAATTACCCTACTATACGACGAACCACCACGAGAATTCTCTTTATTCCTTTTCTCCAGTTATAGATCGTGGCAGGAACGAATACGTAAGGAACGACCGGCCTATTTGACGATCGTTTCTCTGGAGCTACCAGAAGCACCGGTACCGTTGATCGAGTCGCTGGCAAGCGGCCGGTTGAACGAGTCAGACGTGGCTGATCGATCCGACGACAAGGACGACATCCTCGACGAACTTTTGGAGAAAGTAAGCGAGCTCGGTAAGGAGAGAGCACGGGAATCTCGCGGGAGAAAGCTCGATACGTTTTTCAGAGAAAGAAAAAGTCGAAAGGTCGGCTCGTTGGAATGCACGAAGGAAGTTGCCACCCTCGAGGAATGTACGAGAAACATTCTTCGGGCTCGCCGTAAGTTCCTTCTATTTCTTATCTTTTTATAATACGCGATAGATTAGCAATTGTGGCATAAACGATTGGTACGTTGATATCGTGCCAACGTATAAATTTGATCGAATCAATTTGCAAGCGAGGAAGAAATCTAATTAAAGGAAGCCAGTAAACTTTCCTTCGACGTTGGCGATTATCGGCTCGGATTTAACCGCTTATAGGCGAGAGAGAACGTAAAGGAGATCGGCAGTTTCGAAGGTCGTGTGCGATTTAATGGCGGTACACGTGACGGTATTAGAAAATTAAAAGCGCGATAATCGAGGCGCGAAAGGTGCGTCGTGCGAGGGAAGGTGCGCAGAGAAAGATGCTGCAGCCGTGAAAATAGGGTTGCATTCGGCTGGGTGCATTCATTAAGAGGGGCTGCCCCTGTTGCTATGCAACGCATTAGAAGAAACGTTTACGATCGGTCGCGTTGCCGTAGTTAAAGGACGATGACGTAATTCACATTTCCGTGCACAAAGTCACTTTGTAATATCGTTGATTTTCATTTCCTTTTTATCTCGATTTCGTCCAATTATCAAATATTCTCTCGCGAGTCACGGCTTATCGAGCGCGTGCGATCGAAAATCCTCTCTCTCTCTCTCTCTCTCTCTCTCTCTCTCTCTCTCTCTCTCTCTCTCTCTCTCTCTCTATCTCTCTCTATTTCTCTCAAACGATACACACGTGAATTCCAGAGGAAGGAGAGAACGAGATGCCGTCGGGGGAAGAAGACTTTCGAGATGTCGAGGATTGCATCTGTTCCGAAATCCCAGGGAAGTTGCGTATCAACGTAAGAAAGAAGACGGAAGTTACGAGCGCGTCGTCGAGAAGCCCGAGCCCGGTGGTGACCCACACGATAAGAATCGCGATGAAGTATCACGGACGTGCAGGACGATGCAACGGGGAGGAGAACAAGGAGACTGGAAAAAAGGATAGAAGATCTCAAGGGACAAACGGAAAGAATATTCGGGAGAGAACGACGACGAGCGGGATGATTGAAAAGGGGGATGAGTTTGTTCGGGAGGAGGGTTGTTGTACCGGTGTGAACGTAGCTTTAGATTTCACGTTGAATTGCAACAGCGTGCGTCTGACGTCTCGTGACATAAGTCTCAAAGCTGAAACGAGGGACGAAGGACGCTGAGAGACGTCTAGCTAAATCGTTAAGATTAGCGTTTCGAACCGCTTAGTCGTGGTTCCGATAGATGGATAAAAAAGAATCGATGACGAAAATATGTGAAAATTTTTCTATATGAAATTCTCTCGATCGTCCTAAAGTCTCCGTCGACTTACGTTTATAGAATAGCAAAGAGAAAGAAGAAAAAGTATAGAGGAGTTTCGGCAGAATCTTTGGCAAAAGTAAAAGGACCGTTTCTCGTGCGAATAACGAAATTCGGAATCTCCCGGAGGGCAATAAATCGCAATCGCCAGTTC
Organism: Vespa velutina; assembly: GCF_912470025.1. Lineage (NCBI taxonomy): Eukaryota > Metazoa > Arthropoda > Insecta > Hymenoptera > Vespidae > Vespa > Vespa velutina. The sequence continues at coordinate 3,513,427 of NC_062210.1, forward strand.
GATTTCTCCGAAGAGAAGGAGGAGAAGAAGAAGGAGGAGAAGAAGAAGGAGGAGGAGAAGGAGGAGAGAAACGCACACTCGCGCACGCGCGCAGCCTATTAATTAGATCGTCTAATAAATCGCCAGCAAGCGGACGGCGAAGTAGAAGCGCCGTTAGGCTCTTTCTCGTCGTCCTTCGGCTCTCTCTCGTGGTCCAAAGAAAGAATCAGAAGAGGAACAAGGAGGTGGAGGAGGATAAGAAGAAGAAGAAGAAGAAGAAGAAGAAAGAAGTAGAAGAGGAGGAGGAAAAGAGAAGCGCGTAGGATCGTACGAGAGGTTCCTTTTCTCCCGGTGGACCAGCGCAAGATGAGAATCGCGCGTCTAGCTTGGCCCCTTGGAAGGCCGAGCCAGCCCAAACCGGGTGAGAGAAGTTGGCCGGTTCTCCCTTCTCCCCACCTCCACTCCCTCTCTTTCTCTCTCTCTCGTCGCATTTTTATTCTGTCTGTGCTGTGTACGCTGCTCTCTCTCTCTCTCTCTCTCTCTCTCTCTCTGTGTGTCTCTCTCTCTCTCTCTCTCTCTCTAAGGGCGAAAATGGTTCATGGCCGTTTCCAACCGCCGATTTCGTCGCGGATCCTGCGAGGAGGATCGACCTCCTCCTTCCCGTCCTCTTCCCGTTGCTGCCGTCGTCTCTTTTTTTTTTTTTTTTTTCTTCCTTTTTTCTCTCCTCTCTTCTTGTTTCCGATAAACGCGCGTTTGTAGAAAACCCGAGAAGTTTACACCCGCTACGAGCCGTTTCCCGCGAGATTCGTATATTTGCGATCATATTACGCGTTATTTGCATACCGCGCTCGTTCGAATAACGTCAGGTTAGCGTTTATTCCCCCCTTTTTTTCCCCTTTTTATTTTTCAACGGATAAAATTCAAAGTTAGAACACATCTCCTTTGTGAAAGAGGAACGTTAACATTGTTGCGTCCGGCTGCAGTTATAATGAGTATGCGAATAGGTTATCTAGTTTGCATCGTGGACCATATTTTTCACGAGTCTCAATAAAAATATAAACTTTATCGCGAGATAAAAACGCATTTTGTTTCTCTTCCCATCGTTTCGGTTATTACGAATGAGAGTTTGATTTTACCCCGACAATGGACTATACAATATCGTTCTATTTTATCGATTAGTTCCTTCATTGCCGACAAAGCTGATTAGATTATTTTCTCTTTTCGCTTTATCCTTTATTTTCCATCGATACGCCTTACGTCCGAGCTCTTTCTTTCCTTCCTTCCTTCCTTCCTTCCTTCCTTCCTTCCTTCCTTCCTTCCTTCCTTCCTTCCGTAAATCTTCTTTCTCGTCATCTTTGCAGTTTGCTTGCTCCGCTACCAACCAACCCCCTTTACTTTGCGCCGGCATCGATTAACGTGTTTACTCGATTGAGACGCGCAAAAACGCGCGAACGAGTATCCACAAATGACTTTCGACGAAGATCTGCGAGAGAACGAAAGACAAAGGAGACTTTGTGCGCCGTTGATGAGGCTACGATGTCTTGCGCTTCCTTTTTTCTTTCCTCCTTTTTTCTCTTCTCCCCGTCCACCTTCTTTTCTATATATCTCTCTCTCACTCTCTCTCTCTCTCTTTCTCTCTCTCTCTCTCCGTCTCCGTCTCCGTCTCCGTCTCCGTCTCGCTCCAAGATATCGATGTAAAAAGAGAAAAAAGAGACGCAAATGGAAGACGATGAGACGCTATTGTAGAGATTGCAAATTGGTATGTTGATTACTGTACCGGGAAAAAGAATAAAAGATGAACGCGCTTCTCTTGTTTTAAAGTCTCTTTTCGAGACGAGCTCGTTGTTCGTATTGTGCTTTTTTTTTTTTTTTTTTTTTTTGTTTCCTTTCCTTTCGACGTTGGTTGCATCGCCTCGGATGTTTTCCGATAATATCCATCCTCGTCTTTTTTCGTTGCGCGTCTTAATCATTGCTACGAGTCCTGCTTCTGAAAAATGAAATCCCATGTAAGTAAGTGTATTCGCTTCGATATCTCTTTCGGAACGATTCCATTAATTCCATTATTCGTTTATCAAAACTAAATTAAATTGATAATGTCCTATCTAAATGAGGTTTTTATATTCACGCTTCAAAAATTGTTCTCGTAGACGATTTCGATCCCTCGACTTTTACCCTCGAACTCGAACGTGCAAGACGAGCGATACTTTGGAATTAAGATATCGGATATACTCTTATACTCGTCGTCCCCTAAGTGGACTTACCGATTGAGCATCGCGTTCGTGAACGAGAAGGCTTCGATTAAGCCGGACAGCCCGATTAATTCCGTCGATTCGAAGAATCGACGCCCGTGAACGGTTCGAACGGGAACGACCTTTAACGTTTCCAACGTGTACGCCAAATTTCTGACATTTTTACGACAATTAATTTTGCTCTTAAAGCGGTTGCGTGTCCGTACGGCGAATTGGCTCGTCTGCTCGGTGATTAAAAAAATGCGATAGTTGGATCGTTTTAACGCGTATACGCGGACATTCGTATACGTAGCAGACGTTCGTAATAACAAGATTCTTTTTTTCGAGGAGACGGGAGGAAAAGGAAAAGAATGAAATAAACGGAGAGAGCTCCTTTTGCGCCCCCTACCCCCCTCCCCACCCCTCGGCCCCCATCGCTCGCCCTCCCTCACGATTAAAAATACAACATCGGCCACGAAGAATGTAAAACACGAAAGAAAGGAAGGACGCGCCTAGCGCCTTAAAACGGGTATCACCGAGCGCACGAGAGAGAGAGAGAGAGAGAGAGAGAGAGAAAGAGAGAGAGAGAGATATATTGACCAACGGAAAAGAAGAAGAAGAAGAATCGGTAAGATAAAAGAAATACTAGGTGTACGCTTGATGAGCGATCGTTATCACGATGAAAGTGCAGTTTCGAATCGATCAACTGCAGCCGATTCACCGTCGCTTCTTTTATTAAGCTGCCAATTTCGCGGCGCCTTCTCTCTCACTCTCTCTCTCTCTCTCTCTCTCTCTCTCTCGCACGCCCAGACGCGCACTATTTTTTATCTAAAAAAATTCTTCGAATTTAGACCCTCTCTGAAAGAAAAGACAGAGAGAGAAAGAGAGAGAGAGAGAGAGGGAGAGGGAGAGAAAGAGATTCGTTATGGATAATAACTGGAAGGATTCCCGATTGAAACGGGGTCGACGCGACGGCCTTGACTCCGGTGTGCATCGAAAAGTCGCAATCGAGTTGTCATCTTAAATTGCTCGATAAACGGTTCGCTCTCCTTTCGGATTTCCGTTTCACCGTCATTTCACCGCGTTATTTCAAGGCGATCGATGAGCCCCGAAGAAATTCTGCAGCTCGCCTCCGTTCGAGCTTAGCCCAAGTAAGGTCGGGGTGGGGGATTTCAATTTCTCGGTTCCATCAATCTCCAGAGGTCCCGGTAGCCAAGTGGAAAACGAACTCGATGACTTCCCCCGTGTGACTCGGGATGAATTCGAGCCTCCTTCGAGCGGCTTTATGATCGTCGAACGACCTTAACTCTCCTCGGAATTCGCGGATACGTATCGTCTAATCTTTTTCCTTTTCTTTTACGATTCGACAAGCGGATTATACTTTAACGATTTGATTTTCGAGAAGCTAAGAGAATTGAGTGAAAATCGATTACTCGATCGACCAAAAATAACGCCTCGAGTTATATCTTATCCGTTCGAATTTTGAGAAACGATCGGAAAGTAACGTTTGTGTCGTCCAACAAATTTCCTTTTCATTTTGAGGAATTTCCTGTGCGGAACTTGCGATGCGATCTAACGAGACTATAATTTTAGTTGTGCGTGGTCTCGACTGTTCGTTAAAGACGACGATGCTCCGCCGTTCAATGTTCTTTGCATCTTCGTGCCTCACTCCCCCATCTCTTGTTCCCCGTACCGTATCCGGTCTTCCTTTCCGGCAATTACTCGCATCGTCGTTGGCAGACCCATTATCGTCGCTAACCGATCGGCCAAGAAGCAAAGTCGAAAAGACAGAGAGAGAGAGAGAGAGAGAGAGAGAGAGAGAGAGAGAGAGAGAGAGAGAGAGAGAGAGAGAGAGAGAGAGAGAGAGAGAGAGAGAGAGTTTCGCGAAATACGCCTGGAAAGTGGAGGAGAGACAACGACGACGACGACGTAGCTACTCCGAAAGAGTCATCGAGCGTAATTAAGAGCGTTAATGAATTTTAACTGTCCTAGTACGACGTCCGAGTAATACTTGTATACTTATATAATACTTACGCTCGACGTCGAAGCTTTATCAAAAATTTTGCAAAAAACATAACCGAGAGTTAATTACGCGCTTTAACGAACTTTCACGTTCGTACGACCTCTTTTCGGAGCATCGGTCGACGAAGGATTTCTTTTGAATCGTATTACCATTTTCTTGCCGTCCTGGAATATTTCATTAATATTCCGTTTGCGTAAATGCGCTTCTCCTTTTGACTTATCCTTTTTTCCTTATAATCCTTTCTCTCTTCTATGACGCCCTTTTTATTTTTTCTCTTCTTAATATAAGAAAAGAATCCGAAACGTTCCACGAGCATCATTCTCGTTCGCGATACATGCGTTAATAATCCTTTATTGCACGGACGTCTTCGCTAGTTGACGATTTTTAATAAAAAAAAAATCTTTTAATGAGTTCGCACCTGGAATTTGATTTTTTTAATTAAGAATCCTCCTACCCTCGAACGCACGAATATTTTCATCGCTTCGTGAAAAACGAATTATCCCTTGGCAATGAGAAAACGTCAACGTCCAAAAGGAGTCTCTCTCTCTTCTTCGTACATCCGTACGAAGCCGGCGCGCTTACCGAGCTAAGAATTTTAACGATTCGCGTTCGAGCGTATACGCGACGAATTCTCGAAGGATGCTAACGAACTTACTTTTCGACGTTCTCTCGTACGCTCCTCGTCGAATTTCATTACCTCTATCAATTGACATACAATTTGAAAGACGTTGCCGATTATTAAACGGTACACCACAAGGAGACCCACAATGAGCCCACCGTCGACCGCACAGGAAGGATTCTATCACCGCTGATTTAGCTTCATTACGATTTATATTAATAATTTCGCTAATTGCCGGTTTGCCGAATTAATTGGTCGAGAGTCTGGGAACCGTGCGCTCAACGCAATCGTTCGTCTCGATCTTATCTCGATTTTGAATCCGAAGCAATGACGAGTCGATCGATCGATCGTCTTTGAATATTCTTAATCGACGACGTCGATGACTCAAGAGCGAATCAAACCGGAGGTCATAAATTCTTGCCAAGTGGTACGAAGGATAGAGGGTCTTCCGAATTCGTAGGCGCCTTTTCTTATGCCTCTCTCTCTCTCTCTCTCTCTTTCGTTTTCTCTCTCTCTCTCTCTCTCTCTCTGTTTCGTTCGGTTCTCGTTTCGATCGAGCGAGCGTCAGGTTGAGCGGCACTGTTTAACAATGTCTGATTTACGTGGCACGAACGCTAAACACACAATCGCGGCGGCCCTACTCACGGGAACTTTAGGCAAGTCGACGTGCAGCCGGTTGGCCGGACTCGGCTAAAGGTGGGCCAGGATTGGCCGACTAGAGCGGAAATCGATGGAATGCAGTTCTTCGGGCTACGCTAAGGAAAGAGATGGAGGGAAGGAGATCGGAAGGAGGGGGGAGGGGCGAGAGAGAGAAAGAGAGAGAGAGAGAGAGAGAGAGAGAGAGAGAGAGAGAAAGAGAGAGAGAGAGAGAGAAGAAAAAAAGAAAGAAGCTGACTGGTAACCTGGCGCGATCAACGCGCCGATAAAACACGTTGCCGAGGTGCTTACAATCGACCAGTCGATACGCTCTCGCTCCCACAAAAATGAATCATAAGCGTTCGAGGTAAGTAACGACGAGCTGTCTCTCGTCGTCATTGTCTATCGACCGAGAGATGAATCCTCGGTGAGTACGATCGATCTTTAATTAAGGGACAGGTGCAAAAAAGAACGATCGTCACCTCGACTAATGAATTCCCGTTATCCTCGGTTCGGCTCTCGACGAGCTAACTTCTTTTTTCTATATTTTCTTTCTTTCTCGAACAACGGAACAAACGGAATATCGGGATAAAATCTTACGAGACTTTTCTCAAATGTTTTCGGGCGGTAACATCGAAGATCCTCTTATAGAGACGTGGGCTATAGTTATATTGTAAATATAGGGGGTTTCTCGTACTGGATAATCCCACGAAGTTTATCGGTGGAAAACGAGTCGTCGGGTCAAGCTCTCGCTCTTCGAGGCCACGATGTGTCTCGAAATCAACGGCTACTCTTCCCTTATCGATTTATACTTACTTTCGTTTCGTCTCCTTCTTTATTCTAGCGAGACTTGTCTTGGTGAAGCTTCTCACCGTTGACCTTGAAATTCCCTGACGAAAAAATCAAGTCTAAAGGCGTTGAATCGATGCGTTACCAAAGGCAACGACGATCCATTGTATTTTCGTAATCTCCACGTTTTCCGTTTGTTATCGTCGAACTCGTTAAAAAAAGACGATTCGCACGATAGCAATGTCGAATAAGATGAAGAAGAGGAGGAAGGAGAAGGAAGAGGACGGAACGGATGGCTTCGAAAGGACGGGGAGGAGGTAAGGAGGGACTCGCGTCCACGACCATAGACTACGGCACTGGGCCGTGAAGGAGAGATACACTTTTTGTGGGTTTCTAGGCCGCTAAGGAGCGAATGAATGAACACGGCTCTTCGTAATCCATTCATGCTTCAAGAGGGTACACCCTCCTCCTCCTCTTCTTTTGCTTCTCCTTCTTCTCCTTCCGTCTTCTCGAAGGAGACGGAAGAGAGAAGGAAAGGAGCAAAGGAGAGACAGAGAAAGAGAGAGAGAGAGAGAGAGAGAGAGACGGAGAGCTAGAGACCCCTCATCTCGGCGGGATCCTTCCATGTAACTCGCGCTGTTATATTTTGTTTGTCTGCTTCCGAGGAACCCTCCGGATCCCTCTCTCTCTTTCTCTCTCTCTCTCTCTCTTTTCTCATCCTTCGTACTCCCCCTTCCCTTTTCTCCCTCGTGTTAGACCTCACTTAGAGCCCGGGATCTGGGTCAGATTATATGTATACAACTTGTTGAGGCATCGGGCCATCGAGTATATCTGGAGTACCCTGGCGCCTCCATTCCATAGCTTCCTCGACTTCTTCTTCCTCCTCAGTCCTCCTACTTCGTCACTTTGCTTTTTTGCCTTCAAGATTTGCAAATTGAGTTACGCTCTGTTATGGCGACGATGGTAGTTCTTCTTTTGTTCGTGTTTTTTCCTGCGTGATGTTTCGCGTCAGCTGACATCTGCCTTTCAAAACGAAGAAACAGAGAAATCGTCTTTTGTCAGATTTTTCAATTACAACGAAATGAGAAGGCGAGCTGTATAATCGCGAAGTATAGAATATATCGAAGACAATCGACGAGAAGCTAAGTTTATCGGGGCGAATAGAAATTATATTCCCAAGGTGGAAATGGTCTCTATGAAATCGTAAACTTGAAGTACATATACATCCTTTGGGAATATCTACGCAAGATGATTAACGCGATGTAATCTCATTAGAGAGGATCGATCCTCCGAGGATCCTGGCTCAATTTTCCATAGAGTTACGCGACGATTTATTAAGGATTTACGTGTAGATAGATGCAAGGAGAAAAGCAAATATCGTAACGCTCGACGCGACAACTAAAGTGGAAGCTATATATAAATGTTTTTTGTTCGATGCAGTAGGACGGTTCGTTAATTTCCACGATGAAATTCTGAGCTTCGTCAGGCCGAAGTAACGAGATCGAGCGTCCTACGGATTTGTCTAAGAGAACCAAGAGAGAGAAAGAGAGAGAGAGAGAGAGAGAGAGAGAGAGAGAGAGAGAGAGAGAAGGGGAGAGAGCACGTTAATGAGCAAACGCGCGACTTATCTCTTCCTTTACATTGACAAGATATAACATCGTTTTATGAGTTAAACTTGGAAAATACACTTTTTTTTCTTCCTTCTCCGCGAGTAAGAATATTTTATATTTAATTATTTAATACGTCGAACGGTCGTGAGAAAATATGATATTAAAAACGTTTCGATGTCGGAATGCGAAGACACCGTGAGATTCGGGTCAACAACTAGAAAAAGAGAGGAGGGAATCATTCCTAGACCATTGAATCATTTCCTGTCGCTTTGGGCAGACGGGTCACGTTCGCGAGACTCTCGTATAGTACCAAATAAAAATTATCAATACTTTAATACCTAGATCATCGTTTCATTGTAGATACAATATTTCTTAATCGGTGCGAATTCCAATGCATAGTCGTGTCCATGGATAAAACGTCGGAAATAACAAGAAGCGAGAAATCGAGCGTTTTTTTTTTTTTTTTTCACGAGGTCGAGGCGACAAAAGAGTTTTATACCAAGGAGAGGCATATAAAATGAAACAAAAAGGAAAAGAAAAGAGAGGAAGAGGAGAAGAAGAAGAAAGCACTGGTTTCGCTCTCGCAAATCCGCCACCCAAGAAGCTCGCGTAGAAGTTGGAGTCTCGCGATCGAGTCGTACTATCTCTCTCTCTCTCTCTCTCTCTCTCTCTCTCTCTCTCTCTCGTGGCTTCTAAAATTAGCCAGGCTCCTCCGGCATCTCACCGTCCACGATATTATTCCTCGTATTCATAAACCTCCGATTATGAGCGTGAATGGGCCGAGTCTCGAGAGAAAAATTGACAACGAGCCAGTCTGTTAGTTTATCTCATCGCGACTATCTCTGGCTACGCGAGATATACAAAGAGACAAAGAGGTGACTTCTTCTTCTTCTCTTCGTCTCTACTTCTCTTCTTCTTCTTCTTCTTCTTCTTCTTCTTCTTCTTCTTCATCATCTTATTCTTCCTGGCTTGGTTTCGCGCAGAAGAAAGGAAGATCACGGGGCTTCTTTTTCGCGGAGCTTACTCGCGAGAGTATATCGATAATAGGAAATATCGAATAGGTCGGTTTACATCGCATCGATCAAAGCGTTCTCTGCCGACAAATATAATATTTCGATGAAAGGGAGTCGAAACCGGTTTCTCGCGCGAGCATAAAGACGGCCAGTATCCTCTTTGATATCGCGTATACGCGAGAAGGAGGGAATAAGAGAGAGAAAGAGAGAGAGAGAGAGAGAGAGAGAGTGAAGATAGGGAGAGGGGAGAGGTCGATTCGCAAGCTCGTCGTTCGACCTTTCTCAAAAGTTCGGCTACGTTTCGTTCTCGAGGCATACCGGCCTAACTCGCTTCGAACGCCAAGAGAGCCCTCCCTCCTTTCCTCTCTTTCTTCTCTCATCTAGATAGAGGAAGATAGATAGATAGATAGAGAAAGAGAGAGAGAGAGAGAAAGAGTGCTCCGCGAGGGTCGGCGCTTTTTGCTCGTCTGAAATGTCGCCGCCAAATGTGCGAAGGAGAGGCTACTTCTTCTCGCACGCCGTTTTGCGCCTAATTGAAAGCGACAGTGACCCACTTATACCACCTAGAGAGCGCCAAGTTTCTTTCTCGCTTCTTCCTTTCTTCCTTTCTTTCTTTTTCCTCCTCCTTCTCCTCCTCCTCCTCCTCTTTCTCCTCCTCCTTCTTCCCGCATCCTATGAACTTGCCTTCGTCTCGTAAAAACTCATGCGCCATCTAATACGCTTATATGGTCTGTGGGAATGTCTCGATCGAACGTTTTATTTTTATTTAATCGTTTAATCATAGATATTTCGAAGTTTATCGAAACGTAATTATGCCTTGATAAAATATACAGATTGTACGGTTTCGAACGAAGAGCGAATATTACGAACGAAATCGAGAAGCGAATCGTCGGGGAAGAGGAATGATAATAATGACATCGACAATAACGTTCCTTCCGTAATACAAACACCGAAAGGATTTCAGGAGAATCCGAAGGAGTCTCGTGATCGGACCGATCGAAGAGTATCTACACGATCGAGAGAACCGTGTGTTTGTACACGTTCCGTGCGTAATTACTATTGGCCGGATAGAAAGAAACGGATTCGAGAGACAGAGAGATAAATAGAAGGAAGAGGGAGAGAGTCCGACAACTACCGACTTATTATTTCTTAGTGATTTTCTGAATTGCACCGGGCACGAACGCGAGCGACGTCTTCGTGACGTAAACGAGATAATGGCTTCCACTCGTGTACCCACGATGTAGACATAATGACGACGGTCTTTGGATTATAGTTTGGCCAGTAACTCTCAACTTGTTCGGCGATCTTGGAATTGTTAAATATTCTTGATAGAGAAAAAGAAAAAAGAAGAAAAAAAAAAAAAAAGCCAGTTCGTTATAATCGAATACATTAATTAAAGATATAAGGAAAGAAAAGGAATCGATCTCGAAACAAGTACAAGAGAATAATTAATTACTCTTGGTTAAACCTTATCACGGTTCAACGCGAGATCGGTTCGTCGCGAGCAACGTCTCGCTCGTTCGTCGCGTTACGAGTTATTCATTCGGGGGAGGAGTGAAAATTATTGAAGAAAAAATCCGAGATAGAAAGGAGTTTGAGTCGAGTCGACTAATTGCAATTGGTGATCGATAAGAAGAAGGTGCTCGAGAAAATCGATAGATAGTGACTGAGTGAGTTGGAGGTGGGAAAGGTACGATGGAATAAGTAAGAAAACGTTAGAGGGTTCGGACGAACGGAGACAAGGCAAAGTCGGAAAAAAGATAAGTACCTGTCGGGGCACGGCTTTTCTCTTTGGGTCCGCCATTAGAGCAATTTTAACGTCTTCGGCGGGGCGGCAAAAAATGCCGGTGAGTCGTTGCGCTAGACTGAAGAATGATCGGAGAGGCGCCGAACCACCTTCGTTTTCTTCTCCCATCCTTCTTCTCTTGTCTCTCTATCTCTTTCTTCTCGATCCAAGCCGGTCGTTTCATCCTTGTCTCGGTCTCTTGGCCAGAAAACGCTCCTCCTCTCCACTCTCGTTCTCCGACCATGTTCCTCTCTCCCTCTCGTCCATCAGCGAGCCACGGCGCTGCTCTCTCGGACTCGTTAGATTTACCCGGGGATTATGTTTCGTGCTATTATAACTCTCGAAACACCCCCGCGCCTCTTACTCTACTTCTTCGTCCACTTTTACGGCTCCTCTTAGCCTTTCCTTTTTTCCTTCTCTTGCCTCTACCCTTTCCCTCTTCGCCCCCCCCCCTCTTCGCTCCCTCTCTTCGTCGATTCTTATGCCGTGCACCGACGCACGATTGATCAAATATACGTATATGCATATACGTATAGGCTTCGCTCGTCCCGCGCTGAGTGCCGAATAATTGGTTTGTCAGATTGGGAACGATCGCGTGAAAGGATAATACTTGTCAACGGGATCCCGCATATATGAATGCATTATGCAGCGCTCCTGTCAGTTACTACTACGGTGGATCTCGGCCCTTTATGATAAGTAAGCCGAAAGATTCCTTTTCTTTTCTTACTTTTTTTCTTTCCGACTTTACGGCCGTTCGGCAATTTCGTCTTCAATGGGGAAAGTCCAGCTGGGTTCCTTGCCGCTTTCAAAATATAATAATTTTCTATGGGTACGATTGCGTTATGCGTTAATTTTATAGAACGCGAACATCGACGCGAAAAACTTGCCATTTTTCAGACGCCGAGAAAAAGAATATCATGAATCTACGGAAGATCTTTAGGTGGGATCAGGTATATCCCTCCAACGGACCAAGGAGCTATCCGTCTCGGTCCCCACGCTGTACGTTGGAAGATATATTATTCTCGAAGGGGGTGGTAACACTTGTTTGATTCAATTCCAGGAACACGCTTCGAGGCGGCGGCTCAATTTTTCTTTCCGCCGAGACCGCCGATGGCTTCGCATATATTCTCTCTCGACGTCTTAACGCAACGAGTTTCGCTTTCGTTACCAAATCGTCATAAGGATAAAACTCTTTTCGCTCCTGACTTACGTAAGATCTAAATAAATATTACTTATCGTTAAAATCTTTATTTATTAATTATTATATCCTTCCCGACAAAAATATTTTCGGACTAATAGAAAAAGTGGCCAGAGGCAGACATTGATTTTTGCGTGACGACGAGAAGAAAGAAGAGAAGAAGAAAGTAGAAATGAGAAAGAAGCCGAGGGTTAGGCGCCTTCCTCTCCACGTGGTCCAAGTTGGTCCGCAGAACGGAAAGATCCGTCCTTTCCGTCGGCACGTGGCGGCTCGCGTATTTCAATAATAGCAGGAATTAAATTCGGGGCTTCCTCGCTCCCTCTCTTTCTCCTTCCCTCCTCCCTCTCCCCCCCCCTCGGTCGTCCGTCCGTTCTTGATCTCTCTCCTTTTCCCAACGAGTCACGACGAAGAAGCGATACGCTTTCTTTCCTCTACCTCCCCGACCTTTCGCTTTTTTTTTTTTTTCTTTCTTTCTTTCTCCCCCGTTCCTTGCCTTTTTTCGGGACGAACACAATCGGGACGAACGCGTGCCCGTGGATCCGTGCGGGTCCACGTGACACCTTTTGCCTTCGCTTTCTTGCAGACTCCACTTTTACGCGCGCGCGCGCGCTCGCACTCTCTCACTCTCTTCCTAAACCTCCTCTCATTCAGGTAGACCCCCAAAGTCCACGTCCCTCCGATTATGCCACGAACGACGGAGGAACATCCTGCTAAAACTGCCACCTACCTCTCCTCCTCCGCCCCTCGTTCAGGTAGCCGCATGAATTTGATTGCAACAGGTTGTTTCGCTTCCCTCTTCGGACCCACCTGTGATCTCGTCCATATTCACTCTCTCTCTCTCTCTCTCTCTCTCTCTCTCTCTCTCTCTCTCTCTCTCTCGATCGGACACAATGGCCTCGCTTCCTTTCAATCTTAAAATCCTTCCTAGATCGATCGATATAGTATCCTCTTTCGAACGCACACGCGTTCATTTCTTTCATTAATATTCCTCCGTTCCATAAAATTTTCTTCGAAAATTCAATTTATTACTATTATCGGAGTTAGATACTAGGTCGCGCGATGGTCCTACCGACACGTTTGCGTGCCTCAAGGTAAATGTACGGAATACATTTATTATCACGTTCGTTGGTTGTACCAGCGAGTAAAGGTCGCATAAGGACACAAACAATGAGAGATGTTATCGACGAACGTAAACATTGTCCCGTGACATTCGAACGACGGATTAGGGGCTCACGTGTTTGCTCGTTCTTTGGCAAAACAATAAACGAGAGCGTCGCGATAAATTCCTATCGCGTACAAATATAGTAGTAATATAGTAAACAAACGATGGTCCTTACCTCGGCATTTTTCTTTAAGCGTTTCGTTGATAAAAGCGTAAAATGGATCGGAAATAAATAAGGTCGGACGTTGGACGTAAAATATTGTCTTAATTCTTAAGCAAAGCGAGGAACGCAAAACGTAGCGCACCTTGGATATCCTCGAACGGCAATTCGCAAAGGGGGAAGCGGTGGCACGTAAATATGTTTGTTAATTCCGAAATGAAAGGTGGTCGGTAAAAGTAATTAGGAACGGAAGGCAGCCGTCTCTTAAAGAGCAAAATATCCATGACGCTCGTTTGCTCATGCAAATGCGATAGATTTTCGATAAACGCGGCCATCCTCCGCATCGACGTAGCTCGTAATATTCCGAGCATTACGAGAGGGCTGGAATCTGTTCGTTCGAAGGCGGTGCAGCGTAAAGCGCGGAGAGCGTTCCCTCTCACAGTAAACACCTGTAAACGAAGGAAACCTGACGTTACGAGGGTCGCTTCGTTACGGCCGAGGGGACGTTGCATATTGTTTCCCATGCCCTAAACGTAATTCGATAAATGTGCGACGTCGCGAAAGTAAATCTTCCTTTCGAGAGAAAGACCCTGCTCCTCCAAAGCGAGTATACTTCAAAGCGAGTATCGCGAGCAATTTTTACCAACTTTTCTTCTCCCTTTTACGAGCGTTTATCCTACGTTCGTCGATAGAGCTTTTCGATCTTGCGCCGAGCGTCGAGAATTCAGGCGACTTGGCTTCTACCGATATTCACCGACATTAGATAGGTCGTTTCTCAATTGCGAAAAAGGGGCGAGCGACCTCCCTCCCTCCTCTCCTCTCCTCTCCGCTCCTCTCGAATTACGAAGGATTCACGGTACACGTGAGTGAGGAGCGTCGCGCGTTGTCCGGTCGTAACGTCATTCTCATGAATAATAACGCCGGTAACGCCGTAAACGACAGTTTATGATGTATCAGTTAATAGTCTTCTCTCCTAGAGAGACCACTTAGACGAGCCTTGGTAGTTCGAGTGGTCGACCGTATATTTTATTCATGAAACAAACCCCCGCGCGCTCTCTCTTACCTCGTATACCCATGAAATTGGTTCTTCGTTCCAAAGTTCGAAAAAGCAAGATTCATTAGGTATTACGAAACTCTCAAAGAGTTTTCGGCTATCGATAAATCAAAGAGGTTTTTTTTTTCTTTTTTTTTTTTTTTTTTCGTCGGGCAACTCGCCGTTGCTCGTAATTACAAGCAAAACGATTTAATCGTCGCAACTTTTTAAGACGGAACAAAAGGAACGAGACCGAGAATCGGGAGGAGGAAGGGAGAGGGGGTTAAGGTAAATATCCTTGGACGTCCTGGTATCATTATTACCAAGCCGGTACTGTTATTACCTTCACGATAACGTGTAATGAATGAGAGAAAACGAGCGCTCCATTATCGATAATTTCCCCTCAGGTGCATCGTACTCTTAATGTCCTTGCTTAGGCGGTTTTCTAATATCGTCGTAAAGCAGCCATCTCTCTCTCTCTCTCTCTCTCTCTCTCTCTCTCTCTCTCTCTCTCTCTCTCTTTCCCGTCCTCCTTTTCACAGAGCCTTCTCCTTATCCACCCCAAGTCGACGTAAACCATACTTAGCATCTACTAGCGACCAATGGTAGATCGAGATAAGGCGCGTTCTGCAAATATTTCTAGCGCGAAACGCACTTGACACATATATCCCATCGATGGGGCCTGCGGTATTATCGATGCGAAACGAAAGGCCGGAAGGGTTGCGGAGGGTGGAAAGGCGAATAACGGGACTTCTATTGGAAGGCACGCTCCCACGATTCACGAGAGATCAAGATCCGTCCTTCGTTGTCGTGGTATAACGGGTGACGGTATAGAAAAAGATTAAGGTACTAGAGAAAGGTACTGGGAAAAAAGAGAAGAATCAAGACGGAGAAAAAGTCGATGGGGTGGGGAGGGGGGATAAAGGGAGCTTTCGTATTTTACTCGGTCGCATACATACGAACGAAAACTATACCGACGACGTGAAACTCGAACTCGAGCAAAGAGTGAAAGATGGAGGATCTTACGCGTACGCGAACGGCCAAACGAATCACGCTTGTTTCTCAAAAGAGAGGAGAGGGAGCCGTTTCTCCCGAGGCCTTCGCCTCCGACGTATATAACGTATCTAGTTACCTGCTCCTGTCATCAGGATGATTCACCGTTAATTCGTAGGATGGATATTTGTATGGGCGCGCGGACACGGAACGGGGAGAGAGAGAGAGAGAGAGAATGAGAGAGAGAGAGAATGTTCCTTTACCTACGTCGAAAGAAATATCGTTTACCAGTCGCGCGAGCGAACGCTCCGCGAGATGAAAGGCTGAACGCCGCGTTCCGAATAATTTATTTTCTACGCTGAGTTACCAAATTCCGCGGGGCGCGTTTCGTAGAAACGAAAGCGATGACTCGTGTTTCTTCTCTTTCCCTTTCCATCAAAGCGTCGCGCGGATTATCTCAAAGATTCGCGATTACTCTATCGATTTTCTTTTTCTTCCTCTCACCAGTCGAACGAGGCTCTCTCTCTCTCTCTCTCTCTCTCTCTCTCTTTTTCTCTTTTTCTCTCTCTTACCCACTCTGTGCCATACGAAAAGTCTCGAAATCACAAGTGAATCTCCAACGCGTTCCCGAGCTTCGTCATTATAGACGGTGACTCAGAGTGCCGCAAAACCAGTTTTCGTAGCTCTTATCCTTCCTTTTTTTCGCGCCACACGGTATATGACGTTACGTTCCGAGTTACCAATTGCAGGCGAAGCGACGGGTCTCTTCTTCTCCTCCCACATCCGATGGAATTTGCCGGGTAAACAGGTTCAAAGTGTTTCCTACGTTAAGGTGTCACTGTGTCAGTGTTATAAAGAAGAGCGTACGGCTTGATTCGTCGATCACGAAGAGCCTCTCGCTCTTTCTAAATTTGTCTCTCGCTCTTCTCTCTTCGTTCATTGGCGTACGAGCGTGCTCGTTAAGTCGTGAATAATTTTTAGCTCGAAAGGGCCAGAGCTACTCAACGGTAGGTAGGTAGGTAGGTAGGTAGGTAGGTACGTACGAGAGGAAAGTGAAAGGGTGACGGTAACTCGATATAGGCGACTCGAAATTTTCGTTTAAATCGCCACTCGCTCGATGTCGATGTCGATGTCTTTATTAATGAAGGAGAGGCGGCGCACACAGGCGCACACGTACATCGTACTCGTCCGCTTGGAAAAGCAGTTACTCGTCTCTCACCGACTGGATATTTGAATCGGTGCTGATTGGAGGTTTCGCGCGGTGTTGTTTGCTTTTCGTCCGACGAAAAATCCGGCCGCGATGAATAGGCGTTCCAGAAACGTGTTTCGTGCTCTCTCCCTATTGCGAGAGAACGAGAAAGAAAACATATCGAAGGAGAAGAGGAGAAATCTTGCGAATTCTCTCTCTCTCTCTCCCTCTATCTCTCTCCCTCTCTCTCTCTCTCTCTCTCTCTCTCTTTCTCTCGACTGTACGTAATTGGCAAATTTCTGAAATTCTCATAAATCGAACCGAACGAGAAAATTATCCTGTTCGTCGTTTAAACTGTTCGACGAAGGAGTCGTTCGATTATTCTTGATCCTAACTAGATCGCTTCGAGATCGAAAGGAGGACATTGAAAAATCGATTTGCCTCAAAAGATCTCTCGCTGCATACTCGGTTACGGTTACGGTGAACGCGAGGAACGCCATTTTCAAAATCGCAAAGTCTTCGACCTCATAAAGAATTCAAGGCCAGTCACCTGATCGGGCACCGTCCGCCGCCCATCTCTCTTCGCGAGACGAGATCGACGAAGGCCTCGCTCGCTGGTTCGCACGAGATCACCGAAATTTTTGGTTTGGACCAACGAAAAATCTTTATTTGTCGAGAGTTTGCCGTGAAGCACGCTCGGACGATTCTACACGATGTCCGAGATGTAAAGGGATTCGAGAAGAAAAAAATAAGTATGAGAAGTACTACGAAGAAGGAAGGCGGGTCTTAAGAAAAAAAAAAAAAAAAAAAAAAAAAAAAGAAGAAAAAAAAAATAACAGAGTAAAGAAGGAGGAGGGGAAAAAAGAAAAGTCGAAGGCACGAATCGAGATGCAATTTGATCCCGGGGAGGACGCGGGGGCAGGTTGGGAGCTGGTTAGACGCGGTTTTTGACGTCGAACTCGCTCGCGATCCGCGAGGAGACTGCATCGCACCGCCAGCCGAAACTCGGTAGTCGTTGGATTCGCTTGACGTGAATAAGGCGACAGCCATTGTCCCTCGTGCTCTTGCTCTCTTTGATCGCCAACATAATATGGGAGTCCCGCGTGCGCGCGGTGCCTTTTTAAAAACGTAAGAGGAGAGCTCCGAGAGGGTCGAGGGAACGCGAGCTCCTCTCTCTTTCCTTTCCTTCCTCTTCGATGCCATTGGCAGTAAGTACATACCGTACGAAGACCTGGAAACAAGAAAAGAATGCGAGCCTAATTGGTGAGGAATGAAAGGAGACGCCTTTTCTCACACGTATTTTAGGCTCCGTTGTGCTATTTGCGGAAAAAGTCACGCATACCAATTACGTACGGATGACGATACGTCGACGTATACGACGAAATGAGATGTATCAAGAACAAATGAGAAAAAACCTGCGAGCAATTGAAACTACGTCAAATCATTGGCGTAGTCTTGGATAGTTAGTTATTGACATAATGAATTCTTTCTTTGTTCTCGATATAAACTCTAAATAGTACGAGAGATCGTACTATTAGATCGGAGTAGAATATCGTAAGAGCCAAATATTAGGGGGACCGGAAAGTAATGTCGCTTTCTTAAATTAAATTCAAACGAATAAATTTTTAACAAGTTTTTATTTTTAATCACAATCAAATATCGACATGCGCAGAAGTGACATTACTTTCCGGTCCCCCCAGATAATAAGGATTATGGGAGTATCAAAGGTGAGTATGCGACGGACTCCAAAAGTAATTCCTTCTTGTCACTGGCGTCACCAAAAGAAAAGGAGAACTTTTTTTTCAGCTCCAAACGATACTCATTTACACGATCCAAAGAAAGAATAATAACGCTAGAGTAAAGATCTTAATTTTTCACCTAATTCAACGGCGCACTGGTTCCAATGCGTATCGTTCTTATAATAAACGTGCCACCAAACGGACTACATTAAATAGGCTCGTAGGCAAAAGGGCGGAGGGGGAGGGGGTGGGGAGGGGGAGAAGGTAAAAGTAACGACGTCGTGGTGGCTTAACCGTTGCCAGATGTTACACCAATACCACGAAAACCGCTCCGTGTTACGCGCCTCGTATTATTACCGTACATTTACGACATCTTTACACCAGTGTCCGCAACAGGTTGCCGCAGCACCCTCGCTTTCTCCCTTTCTACCTCTACTTTTCTCTTTGTCTCTCTCCCTTTCTCTGCATTTGCTACGCATGCAGCAAATCCAATAAGTCGTGCAACGTAAAACGAAGCGATTCTCTTGGAAATAGGATTATTTCGTCGAAAGGATTTTACGTCGCGCGACGTAAAACAAAGAATGTAAATTTTACGCAAGATTTAATTTCAATTTGTCGAGATCGAGAAGGTATCGAGCGCATTCGAAGTACGTAAAACGATTCGCGGGATAAAATCGTAAAATGGTGTACTAACAAAAGTTCTTCGTCGAGTCGTTATCGCGACTAGCCGAGGAAACGGGATGCGTAAGGGTGCGTCTTCTCAACGAATAATATCAACGAATAGTAGGCTTCGTGTTTAATCGAATCCGCAGGATCGATCGAATTAATGAAAGGTGGACGCGCGTAATTAAATCGCCTTGAAATCGACATGCCCTTCTAATGAATATTCTGAACTGACTCGTAAGCCAAGCTTACGAGTTTCTCTTGCGATTAGGGTGTATTGAGCCTTGTCATCTTTCTCGATTCCTCCCAAGTTGGCCCTTTAATCGGTCAGCGAATTTCAAAAGTTCTTAAACTCCTAAAGTAAAATGGACATCAATCGGGAGAACTCTCTAATCGAAAGCGAATCCCGTTGGAATAAATTTTTCGTTCGATTTGATCGTCTAAGGACGTGGAAAGAAAAGGATGGAGAAGGAGCAGAAACGAAGGTATCGAGATAAACGTGGCGAATTCGCTAGTCGAAAGTCGTTTCTTAGAGGACGAATCGAAAGAAGGGAGGATCGCAAGAACGGCAGCCTTCGCTTCTCTCTCTCTCTCTCTCTCTTTCTCTCTCTTTCTCTCTCGTATAGAAAGAACGAGGATAATGAGGAGGTTTGCGAAGGTGGTTTGGAACGCGTGATTCGTAGTACCAACGTAGAGAGAGAGAAACCGAGGTGGAGGAGGAGGAGGAGAACTCGATTGTCCCGCGAGCGTTCTCGTTCCCGTAAAATCCCCTTAAAAATTCCTCATCTCCCTCTTGATATCATGTCGCAGGATAATTTCTGTGCGATTCGCTTTTGTAAATTGCTTTCCTGCGCGAATTTAATTGACTCTCGCCAAACAGAGATCCCGCTATTCGTCTTCCGTGCCACTTACGTACGTATGTATTGTACGTAGGTACAGTTGGACGGAATGAACGCAAAGATTTAACAATTTGCAATTTCTCGACATCCGTTTCCCCGTTTGATTAAATTTTAAAGCACGATCGCGAATTATTCCTTATTATGAACTTTTAAAGATATTCTGGCTGTTAATATTCTTTTTTATTTTCCTTTTTTTTTTTTCTTTTCTTTTTTTTTTTTTTTCGTAGCGTCGGAGAAAGAAAAAAATGAAGAAACTAAATTTAGTTTCTAGGAAATTCTAATCGCATAACGAGAGAGCTGCAAGTTCGAGACGGTCCATTAATGTTGTGAATTCTTGCATCACAACAAAATATTTGCTTTCCAGTGGGGCCCTGTTTGTATAGGTTCCACTAACGGTGCCCCAAGGTCTCTCTCTTAGCTTCTTTCTTTCTTTCTTTCGCCCTCTCTTTTTCTTGCGGAGAATCTTTCATCTCCCTTTCTTCGGCTCTCCCGTATCTTACTAACCGGCCTAAAAACGTACGGCCACAAATAACACGTGGTCCACACGGTCGATGCTCGTCGTCTACTTTCGTCTTCTAGCTATTCTAGCGAAGCTTCTTCTTTCTTCTTGATTCTATCACGATTACGCGTACGTTGATCTAACGAACGAACGAATGAACGAAAATTAAACCGAACACTCTCCGTGTACCCTCTGAAGAAGTTATAAAATCAATGAGCTTGGTCTGCCTCGTTATCGTTTCATTTTATATCGTTTTATAACGTATAAGGACGGAGCAGTCTCTTCTGGCCGATATTAGTAGAAGTAATCGCGTGCAACTCTCGCGATTATCGCTAATTTCGCGTAATGAGCGCG